>NC_080636.1:56084499-56264499 GCF_027579445.1 Ammospiza nelsoni
TTTTTTTTTTCTGAAGTGTTACATGTGCAGAAAGTCCAGATGCATCTGCCTTGCATCCCTGTTAAGCTGTGCAGAGACAGCAGACAGAAACAAATGGAAGGCACATGGCTGATTTTAAAGCAGATAAACTCTTTATTTAATTTCTAGAGTAAGCAAGGGGACCCCTTGCTACAAGACTTACTGTCTGAATTGAGGGGGTTTGACCTCCTGTGACCCTAGCCTGACAAATGGAAAGACCATTGGGGGTTTTCTTATTGTTCATTATGGCTCTTAGGGGTAAAATTAACCTCTCTCTTACTCTGCTTGTGGTAAATCCTTATCTGATGTCTCTTCCCTTGACTGAACAGTTTTCAACAATAAAACTCATTTGCCCCTTAACCTCTAGCTGAAGATAAACACATTATTAAACAGCAGCTAACCTGCATTCTTTAAGGACAAACAGTACAGGTTATAAATAAACAACAAAGTCACCAAGGGAAGGAATGCAGCATATATTGCTAGCAAGTACCTTTAACCCAGTTTTCACTTCTACAAGTACATGGTTACTTATTATTCCTTAATCAACAGTTATTTTTCACTAGGAAGATTTTCCTGATTCAGAGGTATTTCATGTTTATGTATTTTTCCACTTTTATATTCTTCCAGTCAAGAAAACTGAGACCAGTGTGTTTAGCATACTAGTTAAATCATTACTTGACATTTTTTCTGACCTAGTATCATGTCAGTGGAGATGTGTGTGAGGTCCAAACCATCCCCTCACTATGTCAGGAAGCAGTTCCAATAAATGTATCATCAGTACAGACCATTTATGGCTGCATGCCTGTCCATGGGTTTCTGGGCACCCTACTCTCAACAGTGCCTGAGAAGCTCAGGAGGACAAAGACTCCATTAGCAACACTGGAAAGTTGTCAGTGATGAGGACTGTACAAGGACATGGAAAGAAAATGTGACAAGTTATCTCACAGACAAGTATTTTAAAACCTTAATGGCAAATCAGAAAGATTAACTACATCTAAGTAGCTTTACTATCTAACTATACATGCTGAAAAATATTTCTCAAATGATGATATAACAGTAATAAATTCTTTTCCATGACCCTTCTTGACTGATTTGGGAGGTCTAACTCCCATAGATGAACACCTAGCATTACAAGGTGTAGGGGGATACAATATAAGAAAATAAAGGTAGTATAGAAAGTAATCTTACCCCCTAAAGAGTTGCAGCTGGGTTAATTATTAGAGATTGGGAACAGGCCTGATTTTAACAGGCCACAGCTGCAGCCAATAAGAAGAGTGTTATAAAAGAGTGGATTGGTTGGTTGAGGGGAACTGCAGTCGGTTGGCTGCTGAGAGGAAGAGTCAGTGCTTAGAGGAGCTGCCCACAAGAAACACCAAGGAGGTACAAAACTCTAGCAAATTGGAACCCTTGCAATGTCATGACAATAGAATTCTTGCGCTATAATGACAACAACAAGGTTTTAGAGATGTGTGTACCATCAGCTGTAGTCGCTTTCTGGTGAGGCATTAGCATGGCTGCAAACTCTTGCAGTTGATTTCCACGGATAATTCTGTCCAGATACATTTTCTCCAAGATCCCATAGGCTGCAAGCTGCTGGCATCTCTCATCCTTGAAGAGAGTTGCAAGCATGCGGGAACGCTGTTGTCCTAGGGAAGACAAGAGGAATTCTCATACCTGACCACCAAAACACTGAGTACTTAGAGGTAAACAGCAGGAAGTTATCTTTTTTCCCCAATGCATGCAAATAACAGCCAACAAAGCTCTACTGAAGGAGGAATTTGGTTGTGCTCAGTTCACAAAGGCAAAGATATTGAACTAATCCAACTCTGAGCTAACAGTCTGCCACCATGTAATTCTGACATCGTGGTCACAACTTTGGATTCCTCACCAAATCTCAGTAATAGAAGTAATACACAAGCTGACTTGCTCCAGGGAAAATCCTTTTACACAGAATGGTAAGGTGTATTTTACCTGCTGATGCCAAAATAGTACAATGCAGGGCATGTTTCAGTGCCTCCAGGCGCTCAGTCTCATGGACAATGCTCTTGTAGGACAGCTCGTTGTACCTCTGGGCAGCCTCAATGAACTTCCTTCTGTAGTCGAGCACCCGAGCATAGCAAACCTAGAAAGGAAGCATAGCTCAGGAAAAGCAAAGCAGCAGAGGAGGCTGCAGAAGACAGGTGTGTAAAAACTGCACACTGTCAAGTGATAGCTTCCATAAATACTGCTCTTCTGCTTCCTGGGGAAAGGTGTGCCTTCAAAGAATTAGCTTGACTTGACAAGTCCTTGCTGAAGTATCAGGGAAATCAATTGCAAGGGCATTTCCCACCACTGCTCACATGTTAAACATTACAAATATTGAAAAGCCAAGCATTGAGCCTAAGTAATTTAAATATTCTACAGCTGATACTGTACTTGTGTGAGTTTCCCCTTCACTACTGGCACTGACAGCAATTTATGTTTCAAGTATTTGCTTTTCCCTTTCAGCACGGGAACACCACCTAAAATTTCTTCCTTTCTTTATGCTTTTTTAAGATTCACAGAAAATATTTACACTTTCAACTGAGGGCACACTTCAAAATGTAATAAGGGATGAGGAAAAAAGGAAAGGGAAATCCAACAAACAAAAACCACCAGATGCTGAGTTACTGCTCCTGGCACATCTGAATTTTAAACACCACCACACCTGACCAATTCTGTTACACTTAGTCATCACTGCTCCTCACTTACTAAAATGGTTTGAGAAATTTGTGTATGAACTATGTACACTGTAAACCCACAAAAAAAGCAGGAATGTCAGCAGTTAATTTACTATTTAAGACTTTAAGCTACTTTTATGTACAGAACTTATTTAATTACTTGGGGGTGGGAGGACTACTACTGTCTCTAATATTGTATGCAATTTTTCCCCTCAGATTTATAGACAAAGGTGGAAGCAATATTTACAAAAGTATTTCAGATGCTTTTTAGCCTACTTTTATTTTCTATCAGTAAAGCTGGCATTTAAGGAATCATTACATACTTCTCTCCAAATGGTAAGGAATGACTTGTTTAATAACTGCTGAGTTGTGTCTCTCAAGCTCCCAAACCCATGTAGCTTTTCCCTCTTTGTCTTTTTTTTCATGATGAAATTTTTAATGGCACTGCATTAAGACATCTTAATGTGGAAATGTCTCCCTTTAGAAATGTCTCTCTTTAGAAAGAGAAAGTAATAAAGCAGGTTAGACAACCTTATAATGGATTTGCAGCTGTTCATTAGTTGATTCATTCTGAAGCAGGGAAGCTCGGTTGATGTAAGCTTCTGCTTGAACTGGGTCATCATCTTCCAGATACAGCCTGGCAATTTTCAGGTAGGTCTCAAGTTTATAATCTACATTGTACTGCCTGCAGAGGAAAGAAAAAAGCAAGTGCTCAGAGTTGCTCCAGAACTACCTGTGCTCTTAGCAGCTTTAACATTTCTTATGCTTCTGAAGCACTTGGCATCATTTGCTTTACCCTGCTTTCTTCTGCCCCACTGCCGAATTAGTGCTTTCTGTACAAAGTAAGGGAATTTGAGATAAATGCCAATACAGAACTGGCTCCTGCAAACAGCAGCTGAAATAATGCTGCCCACCAAGACACAAATGCACACTCTCATAATCTGTTTATTGTGGACTGGAAGTTTGCTACCAGTGGTGAGCCACTTAAGAATCAACAGTGCAACATATAGGTGCTAAGTAGGCAAAACCTACATCAATTCCTTCTATGTGCACAATGAGAAAGGGGGAAGGACTGCCAGAGAAAACTAACTGCAAGGGTTCTACAGGTAAAAAACCTAAACAAACCAAACTGAAACAAACCCCACCTCACAAGCACACAAAAGAATCTCCAACTGCATTTGTTAACATCCAAATCCAGTTATAAACTATGTCTTCATTTTAAACTGAGAAGGTGGACACATTAAAACACTGACACCTTCCAATAACCTTAGAAACAATTCTGCAAAATACTATTAAAAATACTTGCTTATCAATAACACTAATTAATAGTGGGTAGTTTCTGGAGCAGCAAACGCCAAAATTCTCACTTGCTGCTCTAGTTCAGAGAGAGCAGTTAACACCACAGAACTGAGTGTCACGTACTTTTGCCCTGTTTCCAAAGGGATCCCCACCAACACTTGTGCTGCGTTTCTCCAGTCTTCTTCTTTCTCATAGATTGATGCAAGATGTTGCCTTATTGAAGCCACCTGAAGGACAATAAAATCAACAGCAAAAGTAACCATCATTTACAGAGCTTTTACAAAGGTGAAACAAATCTTGCAAGAATTGGAGCACCAAGAGTCACAAGCCATTTCTTGCAGTTACATCTCATATCATGCCTGTGAGGTAGGAATGACATGATCTGTGATTAGATCCTCATGAGAAACTTCTGCTTTGGAGAGCAGCTGTCAGCAGGTAAAGTATCAGTGCTTACAACCTGGGTTTTTAACTGGAAGTGTGGGTAAAAGCAAATAAATCATCTGATGTATCTGATTTAATTTATGCACAATCATGATGACATACATGCAAGCCTGTTTAGCTCAAGAGTAAAAGCTCCTTAAAAAAGATGAAGAGAAGCAAAATAAAAATAATGGCAGAAACTACCTTGACTTTCCACTTCTATACTAGATCCTAAGGGATTTTTATATAAATAGACGATACTTTTGTTGTGCATTTGTACAACAAAACATAGAACTGAACTGAAAAAGCAGAGCAGCATATTTAGTAGTTAAGCAGAGTAAGATTTCAAGAAAATACTTTTTCATGGTAAAATGATTATGGCTAAAATAAACACACAGAGAAAATTGATTTATTTTGAAACAAAGCTATTTTTCAAGGTGCATGCTCTTCACACCACCTGTTTCACTACTTGGGTAAAAGGCAATACAGTGAGTAGCAGCCTGTCCCTCCAGACACCTCCAGCAGCTCAAGGACTGTTTCACTGGAACAAGCCAATTACTGGAAGCAGAGGAATTACATGTCCATCACCATGATGAAGTGACAGTCTGTAATCTTTGCACAGTCCTAAGTGCTCTCTGCATTTAGCTCAGGTTTTCCATGCACAGGACTGAAAAACTGGACTCTAAGTAGAAATATCTGTTTTGAGCAGCTTTTTGCAAGGTTTGAAATAGTCAGCAGACAAGGAGGGGAAAGACTAAAGCCAAACCCACAAGCCAAAATCAATTTCACCATTGATGTCTCACCTGTTCTTCAAATGAAATAACTCTGGGCTGTATCTTTTCCAAGGTGAAGTGGTAAATTTCTTTGGCTGTGCTGTCAGGCAGACTTGGAAGATGTGTACAGAAATCTGTCAGCAGCTGCCGTGAGATCACCAGACTGACATTCTCATTCACCACTGGTTCAGAGGTGCACAAAAGTAAAACACAGAATGGATGCAGTATTTTTCAGTGCCTTCACTACAGGTCATAATTTGCTTTTACATTAAATTTGAATATTTAAATTTTAAAAACTATGCAAGTGAAGGGGATTTTATTTCCTTTTTTTATAAAGGTGGGTTTTTCTATTCTTTCAGAAACTGTTTACACTAGAGGTCACCAGAGTTCTAACCCCTGACAGATAAATGAATTGTTCACCTTGATTTACAGTTCTCAGTTGCTGGAATATCTTGGACAAAGTACTTTTTTGAGCTAAATCTCACTAAGCTTATTCTCAACTTTAAAAACATTACAGGAGATATAATTTACAGAGATGTTCCAAACACTCAGTACAACACACAAAAAACCCAATCCCTAACAATTTCTTGGCAATTTCACAAATCGGTGAAGAAGGAGGCTGTCAGTTTAAATACCACTTGGCATCCAGTACCAACTCCAGCACTCAACAGAGACAGCTCTGTTTTCACCTTCCACTGCTGACAGGTTGGAAAGCTGTAATAATCACAAAGCTTACAAATCCATTCCCTCTTCACTTCTGAATGTGCTGGTGAGGGCTCCTCTTCCTGTTGTGTCTGAGCTCCAACAGGACAAAAACATATTGCATTTACACAGCTAACAAATACACAGCCCCACAGACCTCTGGCCTCCACTCAGTGTACAACCACTTACACCACTTATGCACTTACTTGCTTCTACAAAAGCCTTGAGAGCTTCAAGCTGCTCCACACCCGACAGCTGAATAGCTTTTTCCAATATCTGACGGTATCTGTCCATAAATAAATTTTAAAAAGGTTAAAAATCACACATTTTTTCACTAAGAACTTCTGCCTCTCTGCGTACTTTCTATGTCAGAGCCCTATTCTTGCTCATACTTTCTACACCGTGAGGTGGCAATTCTCCAGTTTGTTCCCAAGTGTCACAAACGCTCACCTACAATTGGTACCTGGCTCTTCTTAAATCCCAGGACTGGATTCTCAGGTAACAGAGCCCAATCATTTTGTTATCCAAGAACATATGTGCAATTTTGGAAGTTTAAAACAAACAAATAATAATTAAATAATAATTTTTAAAAACTATCAAATGCCCAGGATAGTGCATAGAAAAAGTAATGAAAACTGTGCTGCTCATAGAGTCAGATTAATCAATGTAGTCAAACATACAAAATGCCACATTCAATGTGACTGAGAAATAGTGTTGTAATAAATATTATGTTACAGCCACTTGACACCAACACAGGTGTACTCCACGTGTTTTCAAGTGTTTATTCCTGCAAAACACAGCAAGTTCTCTTTTCTTGTTTCAGCAAGCTAACGAAACTTTGCCTCAGTGTGTGTGAAGTATCACATCCGCGTGGAAGCCACGTTTTGAGGGGAAATTTCCAAGGTTTTACACGAAAACCCTAAAAGTGACACAGCCCCGCTAGAACACAAGCAGGTGGCCAGGGAGCCAAAGAATTCCCGGTGACAGATCCGCACCTGGCGGGTCTCCCGGAGCGAAAACCTCCGTGACACATCGCGCCACGAGCTCAACCCCTCAGGGCTGCCGCTTAAAACACGCACCTAATGACAATAGCAGTAATAAAATGGCAATAATGAAATGGCAATAATAAAACGGCAATAATTCTTAATAATAACCAGACAGTCGCTGGTACATCCATGGCAGCAGAGGAAAACAAACTCCCCGGCCTCTCGCTGTAGCACACCCAGGGGCAGCAGCTGAGCCTTGAGGGGGCTGAGCAGACCTGCCCGTGAACGAAAAAGCTACACAGCCATGAGGTGAAACCTTCCTATCTCGTTTTTATTCGAAGAAACGCGGCCACAGGGCACGACCCACCCTCGCAGCGCACGGCGCCCCCTCACCCCGCGGGCGGCTCGCACCCCTCGCCCAAACGCGGGGAGGTGGTGGCGGCGGCGGCGCCCGGCAACTCACTTTCCGGCCAGGTCCTTGTGGGAGCCGCTGGAGTTCATCAGCTGCGCCAGGTCCTGCCTCACCGCGCCCGCCGCCATCTTGGGAGCCGCCTCCTGCTCCCACCATGGAGCCGCGCGCGCCGGCGGGAGGAGGGAGGGTGCGTGTCACGTGTCGGGGAGCGCGCGCAGGCCGCGGGGGGGAGGGGGGGGCGGGCGAGCCGGTCCCGCGCGCGGTTCGGGGAGGAGGCCGGGGGAGGGATATCCCACGGGGTTATCCCACGGGAATTACACCGCGAGTGGGATACGGCCGGACCGGACCGGGCCGGGCCGCCGCCACCGCCTCCTCCTCCTCCTCCGCGGGTGGTGCCCGCGCGCGGCCCCGGAAGCGGACGGCGGGGCGGGGCGGTCCCGGAAGCGTGGGGCGCTGCGCCGGCGGTTGCCAGGGCGGCGCGGTATTATGGGATGCGGCGGGGGAATGGCGCGGGGCGCGTGATTTTGAACAAACGCGGCGGCGGGATCGGCGCGGGCGCGGCCGCCGCCGCCGCGGCCGCCGGGAGCGGCACCGGGGGGCGCCGGCACCGGCCGGAGGCATCGCTAGCGGAGAAAGGAGAAGAGCGCCCGCCCGCCCGGTGAGTGCGAGGGGCGGGAAAGCGGCGGCGGGAGGACAGGGAAGGGGGCGCGGGCACGGCTGACAGCCGCCTCCCGCCGGGAAAGAACAGGCCCGGCCTCGCCGGGCGCTCTCCCCGCGGCGGGCCGGGCTCCCGGCTGGCCCCGCCGGCCTCCCCGGGATAGCGCGGACAGTCGGTCCCGGCCGCCACTCCGCCGCGGGGGTGCCCGCCCGGCGCGTCCCTTCCCCGCCCCGCCGCTCCCCGGGGTCAGCTGCGCCCGGAGCCGCGGCGGAGCGGCGGGGTCACGGCGGCCCCGCGGCGCGGTCAAGCTCCCCTCGGAGCGGGATCTGCGCGGGAGCCGCCGGTGCGGAAGGGGTTGGGGTTCGCGGCTCGGGGGCGGCGCCGGGGCGGGGCGGCGGGGGCAGGTGCGGCGGGGGCGGGAGCGGCGGTGACGGGCTGAAAATGGCGGATCTTTCGAAATACGGCGGCGGCCGGCGGCGCTGACGGGCCCGGGCCGCCCCCGCCAGGTGAGAGCCGGCCCGGGGGGCGCGGGGGCAGCGGCCGCGCTGGCCGCACCGCGCGGGGCCCGCGGCCGCCGGGGCAGGCGCGCCGGGCCAGGAGCTGGCGGGGCCCGGCTGCCCGGCCCGGGGACAGCCAGGCGGGCGGCTCCGGGGCCCGGGCGGTGTGCGCCGGCCGGGAAGAGCGGGTCGCTCCCGGGGAGCCGTGCCGGACACGGCCGCGGCGGTGTCAGCGGGATGCTCGCTCCGGCCGTGCCCGCGGAGCGGGTGCGGTGCTTGCTCAGCTCAGCCCGTGCCTGGGCGCACCTGTGGCCAGAGCGCGCTGCCCGGCTGGGGACAGCCCCCAGCACCCAGGGAATGTGGCCGCCTCTGGCCTCCGCAGTACGAGATAAACAAGGAGCTACTGGAGAGGGTCCAGTGGAGGCCACGAAAATGATGAGGGATTTGGAGCATCTCTTGTATGAACAGAGATTGTGGGAGCTGGGCTTGTTTAGTCTAGAGAATAGAAGACTGATGTCATTAATGCATATAAATATCTTAGAAATGGGTGCCAAGAGGATGGTGGCAGAGTTTTTTGGTGGTGCTGAGCAGCAGGATATGGATAAGTGGCTATAAGGAAAAATACAAGAAGCTTCACCTCAGCATGAGAAAGAGCTTTATGTTGAGGGTGGCAGAGCACTGGAACAGGCTGCCCTGGGAGGTTGTGGAGTCTCCCTCGCTGGAGACATTTGAGACCCACCTGACCACGGTCCTGTGTCACCTGCTCCCAATGGCCTTGTCTTGTCAGGGAGGTAGGACTGGATCATTTCCAGGGGTGCCTTTCCAACTTAATGATCCTGTGAATGCAGCCAGACCATCTTTTGGAATAGTCCCATCTTTTCTTGTCACCATCTTGCTTGTTATGAGGTATATCAGTATTTGGAATGTTTTAAATTATTTGTTAACTATATTAACTTTGAAGCATGTAATGTACTAATTATGTAACATTTGATATTGAGGATTTGGGTTCTGGAAAGCCCTGTGGCATGGAGAGCACATGAAACTGCCCACTGGAATATACTGTAATCAAGAGGAAAGCTCTCAGAGTTAAGATGTCAGGTGAGGAAAGGATAGATATTTAAATCACCTTTCATTGGTTTCATCCTTCTGAACTGTTCCTTGAAATATATTGCAGTTACTGTTGGAAATACTGAATATAGAGAAATAATTTGAAGCGTTCTTAGTAATGTTTACATGAAACTGGCAATAGCAAGTTACTGAATCATTGAGTATGTGGTTAGCTTCTTCACAATAGCTTTTGGTTTATTGGAGGCAAGAAGAATAGTAGATTATCAACTGAATATATTTTTTCTGTCAGTGGAATCTTTTTGTAAAATAAAATGCATTAGACTTGTCTTTTTTTTTCTTTTTAAATTATTATTTATCAAGACATCCAGTTTACATATCTGTCATTGAGTTACATGTTAGTTACATGCCTTGTACTGAGTTGCACCAACCTAGAGAGAAATGTGTGGTTGTATTGCTCTGTAGGCCAAACAATCTTATAGGCTGGCTTGGAGAGTGTTTGGAAACACAGCCCAGCCTCCCTAATGGGATAAAAAAGTACTTCATGCTCCTTGTGATGGAGTAAGCTTCAGCAGTTTGTTAGGCAAGGCTGCTTGTTCCGCTTACATATCAAGAATTATTTGCTGATGTTTGGTTTGCTTATACTTTGATGTCCGTGTTTTGAACTGAATGTTCTGAACAGTTCTGTCAGAATTCTTGAGGAGTTTTAAATGCTTTCAGGTGGAGTAGCTGCTAACCACGGGTGCATAAGAAGGGTGATGTCAGAATTCAATCTTAGAGATGTTGTTATCTCATACACTGCAATATAATTTATTTTAGATTTGGAAAAACTGTCAGAACCCCTTGGGTTATTTTCTCTTACTTTTGTTTGAAAAATGTTTTCAGGGGGAACTAAGGTAGATAGGGGTGTTGTGTTTTGATTTCCGCTTCATCAACAAACTGTGGTTCCTTATCTGTCCCTTGGTGTGATTGTGCTTTTGTTCTCTATAGGTGCTATAGAGGTAACACATGCCTGCTGTGAGAAGCACATCCTAATGTCCTGCAGAGGTTGTGCACTACAGCAGTGCCAGGGTGTGGTGGGCACCTTCATAGCAAGGACTTAGGAGGTACACTCAGGATTCTTCAGGTTTTTAATTATTATTCTTAGTTTCCAGAGCTTCCAAAGAGAAATGGAAAATGTTTCTTGAATTCTTGTTTCGAAGGTTTGTATTTTGCTAGGCCTTATATGTGAATAGTTTGGTTTCCTCAGTTGCTCAGAAAGCTGATAAGCAGCATGTGGCTTTCAGTACAGCCTGTGACTAGGCTTGCTCACCTGACAATATTAGAAGTCTGGAAAAGAATGTTCTTGCACAAGAAAGAGGGAGACTAACAGAATAATCCCTTGATTAGTCATGGGGCACAAAGCTACATGAAGTGAGAGATTCCTGTGTTCCAGATCTGGATGTAGATTGGTAGTTCCTTGATTGGGGCATCACTCCCCTTCAGAAGCATCCTTCTGCTATTGGAGGTGTTGCTGCCCACATGAGGGGGTGTGCCCTTAGTGTTGGGCTCTGCTTTGATCTGTTGTGTGCGTTCTAGGTACGTACTGAATCCCCATCTTTAGGGACTGTCTGTTTTGGGGTTTCTATTCCTTTGGAGTAACAGCAGTTTCTGTTGGAGACTCAAGCAGTCTGTTTTCCTTGGGTGAAACTTGTTCCTGTGAAAAGTCTTTCAGGTGTGATCCCTTGGTGCTGCTCTGGTGCTCACAGACTTTGAACAGAGCTGTCTCAGCACACTGACTCACCAGAATTTGTTTACTACTTTGTGGGTTAGTTTTCTTCCTGGGTTGGACACCAGTGTCAGTGGCATGGAGAAAATGGGTTTGTGACAACCTGCAGTTGGGTTTGGATGGCTTTGCTCCTGCCTGGCTCCTTCATCTGGGCTGCCCTTGCAGTTATACAGATGTTTGCTAGCACAAGGAGGGAAAATGGATGGAAACAAAAAGGCAGACGCCAAAGGTGGACAGGAGACCTTTAGCAGTAGTGTGCTGGTTTAATACACACGGGGAATTGAAATATAGGGAAAGTCATGCTGCAGCTGATGTACACACAGAGCTGCAAATGCTGCTGTTTGAAATAACCATGCAATAAAGGTATTGCTAGCATATTGCCCACACTGAATCTTAGGAAATTGTAGGAGGTGCTTGTTTTATTAGTGTATAATTGTCAGTTCGTTGACATGTAAGGTTTTTTAGATTTGCTTTTCCTTTTAAAATTGTAATGGAAGCATAAATTACTCAGAAATTGCCGAGGGAAGAAGGATCTTCATAGCTGGTATGTGGACAAGTTGGTTTGTTGGTTTTTTCTCTCCCCAGTCTTAAAAACAAATCACCTAGCACCTCTATAGTAAACATGGCAGTGGAAACATGAACTTAAGCAGTCTTCCCATGGAAAAGAAATGGAACAAACCCAAAACCCTCAACTGTGTAATATAAAATTCTCATGTACATATCACTTGACAAACATGTAGGAGTTGCTAATTTGTGTACCTTGCCCATTGTTCTGATCTGCTGCACACAGTTGTTTGTGTGGTGTCTGAGGCAGCGAGCAGTCACTTAGCAGAATGTAGAGTAATGGGAAGGGAATGGTGTGCATTGGTTGAGGGATTTGTGGTTGCCTTGGGAACTATTTTGTGACTATAGATGGTTAATTTGTGGTAGAAGAACACCTGGTATTTTCTTAAGTATTCCTTGTAACTGTTGGAGAAAGAAGTGGATACTTACACTGGTTATGTATTCAGCATTTGATAAGGAGTGAGGTTGAGGTTTTTTCCTTGCTATGGTTTGCTATTGGTATTGTATTTGATAAACCTAGAGCCATGATCCTCTGGGAAGCATGCAGACAAACTGCCTCCATGACTTGTCTTATGTGGAGACTGGAAAGAGAATGGAAATTATTTTGTCTGTTTTCCACATACCTATTTTGTTACTGTGTTAAAGCTGTTTGCTTTCACTCTGCTATTACATATGCAAACATGGTGAGTTTGCAGTCTTAGATGATTAGTTTTTCCACTTACCCTTGTTAATCATAGCTTCCTCATGGATTCATCTTTTTCTGGTTTCATGACATGCATTTTGTTAAAGCATCTCTAGCTCCGTAAGCTTAAACAAAAGCCTCTCTGTTGAAAAAACACAGTGCTGAGTGATTTTGTAATTCTTTGCTTTATGACAAAACAAACTTTTCAGTTTTAGAGATAAAACATGGAGTGTCAGAGAGAGTAAGAAAATGGGGAATGCCTAAAATGAATGACACTGTTTTCCCCATTATTGGAAAAATAGCAAAATTGAAGAATGGCAGTTAATTAGGAGAAATGTAGTACAGCAAGATCACCTACGTGCAATTGTGCTCTTTCATTTGACAATATGCCAGCAGAGCAGAGTGAGTCTTGATTATACATATACTTCTGTGGAGGCTTTTCTTACAAATGAATGAAAGCATATCTGGTGTCAATAGTTTCTTAAGAACTGCATTTCCTATTTTTTTTTGTGTTGTTCTTTGTGAATTTCAGTTGCCTGGAATAGTTGATGTGCTTGTTTGTATTTGTCAAAAAGGGATGAGAGAACACAGCAAATAAGGAGATTACCTAGCCTGTGCTTTAGTTTGTTTTGCTTATAAAAAGACCCAATAAAAGGATTTGTTTCTCTAAGATTTGTTTTCCCCTTGAAATCAACTTAGGCAAACAAGTTATCTTCACTTCCTAAAGTGTGATTTGGTACTACTTTGCATAAATAGGTGTTCTAAATCCTTTGCACTAGCAGGCAGTCAAGAATCTCTGAGAACTATGAACCTTGTGCTTAACTTTTCTTAAAATAAGTTTTCTCCTTGCTGGGAGAATGCCTGGACCATTAAATGGCCGGTGGGTGTTTTTCCATTTGCAGAGATTAGTTTTGGTGCCAGTGCTGTGAACTGGCTACCCTGCAATGACCAGCAAGGCTGTAGTCAGTTTTGCAGTCAGTGATATTGGCAAAGTTTGTCACTCTCATTTCTTGTGGACAAAAAAAAATTGGATTTCCACAGCAGAGAAGCAGAAAATAGGCAAAAGGGAGGCTACTTGTGAGATTTTACTGTCGCTACTGGAATGACTGGGAAAAATAAGAACTCATTCTTTCTTGAACAGGAAGGTGAATTTTGGTGTTATGTCAGCAAAAAGAAATAGGTTGAATGAAAGATTTTGACAAGTTGAATGTCCTGGATTCTTAACAAAAATTCTTAATGACATTGATAAATGCAGATGTTATAGAATTTTGCAGAAAGACATCCCATAGTTATTTTCAAGTTCTATTTCTGCTGCTGGGTTGGTTTCAGTGGACTTTATAGTTTGACACAGAGCTCTTAGGGTGTGTGTCCTGAGCTGGATTGTGGGTGAATTTACAGTGACAGCCTCTGGTTCAGGTGTGTCCAGCTCTTTGTGGGTGTGTGGTGCTGCTCACTGTGCAGCAATGAACCAGGGCAGCTGAGTCACACAGAGAACCTGCCAGGCTGCAGGTCAGCTCCACTGTCCTGTCATATGTTAATCACTGTTCATCTCCAGTCCTCAAAATTATGAACTGACAAAGATGTCAAAAAAAAAAAAATTGGCAAAGCTTCTTTTGTGTACACAAATTGGTTTTAGATGTAATAAAGAGCTAGATCTTGCTACATTGAAAAAGCCAAACAATTTTTTGCATGAAAAAATACAGTTAAGGCTTTTCATACTGTTGTTTCTTCACTTAGGAATTCTGAGAAGGAGATGAACATTCTGGATCTGTATTAACTCAGGCAGTGTAGTGGTGACTTGTCCAACGGGTGGTTGATTGTGTTTGGCATGAAAATCCGATTTGGAAGGGTATCCTGTAAAGAAAGATTTGGGGCTTTTCTCAAGTCCTGCTGCTTGTTTAGGTATTAGGAAAGGGTTCCTCCCCCAGAGAGTGATGGGGCACTGGAATAGACTTCCAGTGAGCAGCATGGAGAGTGCATCCAAAGAACTCTTCTTCCTCAGTGGCCTTCGCATGTTGTGTGGAATAAAACTTCTCCAGGGGTAGTGTAAGATACAGTGTTGATATCTTGCCGTGTCACTTTCAGCATATTGAAACCAAGGCTATAAGAGATACAGTGTAGTCCTAGTCACTGAAATGTTTCTTTCTGGCTAGTCCTGTCCGTAAGTTTTTGGGGATTTTTGAAGTGCTTATTCAAAGCTGTTGGTTTTCTTACCTACAGCTAATGAAACTTACAAGTTTGTGTTTCAGAAGCTCTTCAACTTGTCATGTTACAACACATGAGAGTTCGGAGGTCTGAGCAGCCTGCATTTGAAGGGACCCACACGGTACTGGAGCAGGGATGAAGATTCCACAGAAATTCCCATTTCTCCTGTTGAATTGATCTCAACTCAAAATCTTAATGTGAAATTTCATTCCACAAAGGTCAGTCAGCTATTGCACCGTCATAGTTGTTTAAGTAAGTTTTCCCAAAAGGAATACAAAGGTGCTTTATCTAGAGACTGAAGTGGGAAGGAGGTGTTAATAGTGGTTTTTCTGAACGAGGGAATCTGAATGTAGTCCTGGTTTCCTGCAGGTGCATTTATCTTTAGTTCAGCCCATCTGCAAGTCAATATATTCTGTACTTTTAGAGTGTTGTCATGTTTAAAGCTGGTAGAACTGCTGAGATTGCAGCTAGAAGCATGTTTTCCTGCAAATCACTGCAAACTAACTGTTTGGGCTATCTGTAATTTTGTTTTAATGCTCCACTTGAGTCAAAAATGAAGAATGCCACCCTAGATGAGTTTAAAAAGCAGTGGTGGCCGTAGCAGCTTTCACTGCTATGTTCAAATCTTGACAGCACTACCTTTAAATTAAAGCATGGCACTTTTTTGTCTTAAGGTTTTTCTCGGGTTTTCGTCTCTGTGATGTTCTAACTTTGAAAAAGATCATGATTGCATGAGACATAAGGAATTAAGCTTTTTAGGGCAAAATTTTCTGTCATTTTAGCATATTTTTTTGAAATTAAATACTTCACTGAAATTAGTGTCATGTGGGGGGTTTGTTTCAGTTAGAATGGACTTCGTGTATTGTACCTAACTGGGCGGTGCTAGTGTAGTATAGGTGAGATGCACTTGGATCATCATTGTGCTTCCCAGCTAGAAGTCTCAGCAAAACTGGTAGGTTATGATTCTGTGGTGATGAACTCTTGTTCATAAATACAGCTCTAAAATATACTCTTGCTGAAATTGCTGGCAGCAAGCCTGATCTTAAGGGTGTGCAATATGATAACACCTGCTAAAAGTTTGTGGGGAACTCGATATCGAGCCTATGGTGGTAGTTTTCACACTTGTAGTTTAGAGTGTTCTTGGTGTGATATTGCTGTGTCTTCTGAATTTTTCTGTAGCCTCACATTCAAGGGGTGTCTGGAGTTTGGAGAGCAAGACCTTTATTTCAAGTTGTACATAGAAAACAAAAATCTGCATTTTTTTGGGCCTAGTGATAAGTACTCCTCACATTTCAGGTTTGTTTGGTTTTTGGTTTTTTATCAGTCAGGCTAAGTTCACTACATGTTTATTCAATGTAGCTTTAGATTCGTAATGCCTTACTATTGGCCTACTAAACATGGCAAAAAATTAAAATACTTGAAGTTATTTTAAGGTTTTCTACTTTTGGTCTCACCCCAAACTTCCATACAAAGTTTGTATGGGACATAAGGTTAGAAGCGCTTGATTAAATGTAAGGGCCCTAGAATCCACAAACACCGAATTTGGATTGCTCACTGGACTGAACACCTTCAGAATGTATCTAGTGGTTGTAGCACCTGTGCAGTTCTGTTTCAGCTTTTGTGCTATGGCATGTTTTGAAAATGACTAAAACTGGCATGCAAACCAAGGGAAAGGCGAAGAGGAGTGTTCTTATTTTTAGTTTCTAGTTTTTTTTTTTTTTTTTTAGTTTTCCTAAAGCTCTGCTTGGAAGTAGAACATTGTTTCCCATTACAGAAGGCAATCTGAACTGCTTTGAAGTATTCTGCTGCATGGAATGTTGTTTCCAGTACTTTCCTGGAAAGTTGCTGTGAGTGAGGTGTGTGATAAACAAGCAGCAAGTGTTTAAGACTTTATCTAATGACTCTGAGTGAGTGCTTGGGGTTTTGTTGTGTTTGTTCAGTAATACTGCTCAGTACCTCTCAACAGCTGGAATGTTCTTCCTTCATAATCTTCTTTTGTAATAAGTAGTACCTTTGGGCAATGTAGTATTTTCTTGTGGTGGAAAGGGGGTTGTCCAATCCAGAGCTAGATGTCCCAGTGTTTTGAAATGCTGGTTTTCTAAGAAACAATACACTCACTTGTACATGTAACGTAATTCAACCATTTGCAATTTGTATAACATGCTGCTTTTGTTGAAAACTTCGTTAAAGCTTTGTCCTTTTTCTTTCCACCTTCCATTTTGCCTGAAAGACTCTGACTCATGGGGATTTTTGGTAATGTACTCTTTCTAATGTCCTTTTTAGTTTAATTGTAAAAATTGCTTTTGTACTTGGTGTATAATTGATTTCTTTGGTAGCATGCTGAGATTCCTTCTATGTGAGAAATAGTTTTGATGTGAAGAAAACAGCTATAGGTCACAAGATAGCTGAGTCTTAAAGTGAATTTGTAGCAGCTGTTGTGGTGAAGGAAGAAGATGCATTTGTGTAAAACTTTTCTATTTTGAAGACAGTAAGACATTAATATTTTTGAAAACCTTTTTTTTCTTTACAGCATGTCTGCAAAGAACATAATCTCTTTCTTCCTCTATGTATTGTCAGGAGTGGGTGCTCATTGTTTTAAGTGTCCTTGTCAATATTTTGTACTGTTATCTGTTAATTATAGCAGCATGGAGAGCTTAGTGACTGTTCCACGATTGAATAACTGCAACATGCTTTTAATTCTACTCCATCCCAAGAGCTGGGAGATTAGGAAGAAGAAGAAAAGTAGGTGAATGAATTGCTACTGCAATACAGTGTTTCCATTGGATTGTACTTAAATTGTTGCAGCTTCCAGCTGCTCACAGATTCAGGGAATTGTTGGGGTTGGGAGGGACCTCTGGAGATCATCTAGTCTAACAGAACCTAGGGCAGGCTGCATGTTTGTGTCTAGGTGGGTTTCTGCAGAAAAGGACACTCTGCAGCCTCTCTGGGCAGCAGTTCTAGACAGTGACCCCACTGTTCCGGACTCACCCAGGACACCATTGGCCTTCTTGGCCAGAGGGGCACACTCTGCTGCCTTGCGTGGAACTTCTCCCCTGGAACTCCCACGTCCTTCTCCAGAGCTGCTTTCCAGCAGGTCAGCCCCCAGCCTGTACTGGTGTGTGGGATTATTCCTCACCAGGTGTAGGACCCTGCACTTACTCTTGATGGATTTCATTAGGTTCCCCTCTGTCCAGGTCTCACTGTTTTGTAGCACAACCTCTTGATGTATTAGCCATGCCTTCCAGTTTTGAATCATCCTCGAACTTGCTGAGAATGCACTCTGTCCCTTCATCCAGATCATTTAACAAGTTCCGCAGGAGCAGACGCAGTACTGACCCCTTGGAGAGCACTGCTGGCTACAGCCTCCAGCCAGACTCTGCTCCAGATCACAGTCCTTGGCTTCCCTCTTCTGACACCTTTAGTTTAAAACCCTCCTCACCATCCAGACAAGCCTATGGACAAAGATCCCTTTCCTTTCTCTGTCAGATGGATCCCCCAGTCCCTGACAGACCAGATTTCTGAATAAGCCCCATGCTGTGAGCTCCCAAACCCCTGCTGGTGGCAAAGGGGGTCCCTGGGGCTGCCTGAGCTCCAGCATCTTCCCTGCTGTCCTGGGTGTTTCCTCTTCAGTCTGCAGAGCAGTGAAGCAGTTTGGCAGGGGCACCTCAGCTTTTGAGAGAAGTCTCTTCCTCCTGCCAGTCCTTGGTGTTGGAAGCCTCCATTCTTCAGCATTATTTCCCCTGTCCCTTCTGGGTGTGCTGATGGGAGAGTTTTGGGCTCTTTGGCTGTGGACTTTGAGTCTCCTGCAGCTTGGAAGCCGCCATCCAGCTCTTTCCTACCAGCTGCTGCAGGAGATCAACACGTGGACACACCTTTTGCAGACTGGTCTGCTACCTGTCCCTGCCCTGGCACAAAGGTACTGGCACTTGAGGGCTGGGCAATTCAAATTGCTTAATCTCCAAGTATTAAGGTCCCAAAAAATCGGATTTCTTCAGCTCAGCAGCCTTCAGGAGTTTAAATATCTGCCAGGATTGGAGAGAGCAGATAAGCAGAAGCTAAAAAATTTGAAAAGCATTTAAGCAACTAAAATGTGGTTGGCAGCATCTCATGCTTCTCACTTAAATCATCAAGGATCTATTCTGTATTTCCCCATTTTCCTCATGTTCTTGCCTTTGTTCTAATGAATGGACTTAGGAATGAAATATATTGTGTTTTTAAACCTTGCTAGTTAAGGTTCAAATATGCCAATTTTATGAATGTAACCATGAAATGTGGGATTTTTGAGTTTTAAAATCCTCACATCTGAGCCATAGCCTGCTGGCAGTCCTCTGCTGCACCTTGATTGGAAAAAGAAGAGATGGTGTTGGCACATTTTTGTCTCAGCTATGGAAAATCCAAATATTATCCCTTTTGTACTGACTAACTGTTGATCCTGCATTCTTTTATATTCATTTTCATTAGAGTCCACTGTACTTGCAGTGAACAATTACTTGTTAGGTTGTCCAGTCTTTTCTGCCATTCATCTGACTCAGGTTTTCAGCCTCATTCTCCCCTTTCTTGAGGGCAGGCTTCATTGTTCTTCTTCATCCTTCTTTTTTAAGGGTTTTTGTACAGTTTTAGCTCAGCAATTGAAAGTATTTGCTCTTGCTGGCCCTTAAGGGTGCTACTCTCGAGTGAATCTGTCCCAGCTTTGAAGAACTGCTAGCAGATACTGCTGTATCTGGCAATGATACTTAGTTTCACTTAGCATTTTCCTGCTGGTCCCAGGAGAATCCTGCTGCTGCAGGGGTACGTTAAATGTGTTGCATTTACGAGGCTTTTGATTTTGGCTGCTGTGAGTTTGTTTTCTGCTTCAAGAGGTGTTCATATAAAAGCTGTTACTGATTTTGTTTCCTTATTTTCTGTTGAAAGTGACACTTGGGAATTTGGTTAAAAAATGAGCATTGCCAGTGACTCAAGGCAGGTCTGGCCAGTGTTCCTAGATCTGTCAGGCTATACCAGAGTGTTCCCATGGCTGAGCACCACCAGGCCAGCAGCCACAAGCGGTGATGAGTGCCTTGGCCCTCTGCTCTGTTGTCATGGCCTTGCTAACGTGCATCACCTTCCCAGGAGTTGGTGTAAAGCTGGTCTCAGCAGCCTTGTTTCTGTATAATCTGAATTTATCAGTGCGTGTTTTGCTTGCAGTACATAGCCTTGCTGGTGGTTTTGTAACCTGTCACTCTACTCAAACTGCTCAGGGTTGCAGGCAGGAAGGTTGGCTATTCTTAGTGAAATGGAGATGTTTCTGCATGTAATAAAATGCAGTTATTGTCAAGTACAAGACATTTTTATGTCTTGCATTTTGTTTACTTCATTGTAGATCACTATGCTTAATTATATTGATTTTTTAATTTTCCTTGTTTAGTGTGGGTGTTCTGATATTTATCACCAAAGATGTTGATAATACTTTTAACAGAGTTTCTTGGAGATTTTGCAGTGACATGCTAGTGATGGAGAAAAAAGATCAAAACTCACAGATACCGGTCAGATACCATTCTGTATTTTTGCCTACAATCCTAATCTTCTTTATCCTCTTCCTTACAAATCCTCTTTATCCTTTACACCATCATATATACTTTTTTCTTCCTGAATATCAAGAACAGGTATCGTTTGTTTTATGAGTGAGATGATCACAGATAGTTTGCTCAAGCTGACAGTTTGTTCCTCTCTTTCTCCTTACTGTTCCTCTACCTTCTCCTTACTTTTCAGAGTTGTTGATCCAGGACTTAGTTAAGAGACTAAAGCATACTGTCAGCATTTTTGTAATGTGTTCAGCTAATTGGGTGTTCTGAGCTAGATTTACAAATCTTCATTATATGAATTTTTCAGTGAACTTTTATTCAATTGTATGGCCATTATTTTTTGGCTAAAGTTATCTGTTTAGTAATCTGAACCTAGAATATTTGCTGAGTTTCCCAGTCTAAAGCTAAACCCTTGCTTGGTCTAGATTGACTTTTTCCTTCAGGCTTTGAGTAAACATGTAGTGATGCATCTTTTCAAGGGGTTGTAGTCAGAGCTTGTACATTATTCAGTACTCAAAACATAGCTGCTGAAGGAAACTTTCAAGGGTTTAAATAGTTAAAACTATTTGCTACCCTTTCTTGACAATCTCAAGGCTGTTAGGATCTTAAAAGAGGTTGGCACGTTTTTACTGTTGATAATCGCTTTAGTAGAGGAGCTGTAAAAGGGAAACTGTATAAAAGCATTAGTAAAAAATAAACAGCTGAACTGTTGAGAAATCCTGGCTAGATACGAAGAAGTAAAAATCTGCAGGGATGTTGAAGTTGCCTTTGACAGCAGCCTCTGGTATAGCCAGGATGAAATTTTCATTGCTGCCTATCAAGTATCTATTCCAGTCATGTCCAACCTGCAGAGAAGAAATGGAGTCAGTGGGTTGTGTTATGGTTCTTTGCCGTTGTTGAGTGCACTAGCCTGAATACAATAATGGAAGCTAAGTTTAAAATTACCTGATAACTGCAAAATCTTCCTATGTGATTGCCATGAGTTGTTCATACAGTAACTATGAGTAATGTTTCTTTCCTTTTCACTTCTCAGTTTTTGATTCCAGACTAGATGTGATATATTTCTTCTGCATTCTGACTTGCAGTGGTTAGTTTGGACTCAAAATGCTTTTTAAAAGCCTGACTGTGTATTTTAATATAAATATGCTTTCTGCTAGATATAGGTGTTTAATAAGCATTTAACCACTTTGTAACATAACCAAATGGTAAGGATAAAGAATGCAAATAACTGATGAACTATAAAACTACTTGGATATATTTAAGTATTTTATGATTATACTGTTAAAAGATGCTAAGAAAGGCCATTCTTCTTGGGAAAAACATGTACAAATGGAAACCAAAAGCAAATTATTTAAAACTATTTATAATTACAGAGTGAGATGGTTTCCCCACTGTCTAATTTAGATAATTCTCTCCTTTTCAAACTCGGAAGCAATCATTACATGGATTGTGCTTGACACTAGGAGTCTTAACTTCTGGATTCAAGCCCTGTGTGCATATCAGTATAGAACAGGATGATGCTTTGGTTTGACGTTTATTTCTTTTTTTTGTTCAAAAAAAACCTGAAATAGTTTGAAGTTTTAATATCTGAGCTGCAAGCCTTTGCAAGTTGCTGAGGTGACAGTCAAGTGACACAGCTCAGAAGACCTAGTGACCTTAACATATGCTGTCTTCAAAAACAGTCTACTTTTGAGTAATCATTTGTGCAGTTAACCTATTTGACTTTAGGCAGCAATGTGATGCTATTACTAATGTGTCCCTCAGAGCTGGCTGTTTTGTCTAGGGCTGCTTACCAGGGCTGGCATCCCTGTGCAGGCGTTACTGGGGGACAAATGCTTTCCACAGGAGGTATTTCTGGCAGTGACATCAGATAGCTTTGTATCTTTAAATGCCTGCCAATAAGTGAGCCGTGAGTTTGAGGGTCAGTGCAGTTCTTTCAGAGCTCAGGCTTCTTGGGTGTCAGGGCAGCTTGGTCTGGCTGGCACTCTGAGGTGAGGGGGGTCAGAGTGGCACCCTTGGCAATCAGTGAGGCCAGAACTGCTCCAGCATAATCTCTGGAGCTCAGCATGGAAACTCTGTCATTCTAGCAGGGCTTTTTCCCCCAATCCTTCCACCTTGTGGGTGAAATGCAGCTGTTCTGTAGTTAGCTGCTCTACAAAGCCAGCCCACAACAACTCCAGAGGAAATAATGTCACCCCCGCATTTGGTCAGTGTTTTCACTGGCACACTTCCTCATGAATTACTATTAAAACTCAGCTCTGCTTTTCTTAGCAAGTAGGGAACAGAATTTGAAGGGTTTTGTCCCCTTGAGCTTATAATTAGTACTCAGGAGCATGTAGGCAGACCCACGTGGTGTGCTCACCCAGGGCCCAAGTGTGCCCCTGGGGTCAGCAAGTGCAGAAAATGCCTTATGGAGCTGGTCTGTTCTCAGACTCTTGACACTGATAGAGCTTTAGGGGAATGGTCCAGTTTGGCCATTTCCAGCAATGTCCATAAGGTTTCTCAAGTGGAAGTGACTCTGGCTTTGAATCTCATTGCAGGGGTTTGTTTAATATATAATTTGGGTGCTCTTATAAAATTCCTTTTATTTTCATACAGTGTTTGTGTTTAGAACACCTTTCAAATTAATAATGAATTTGTGTGTTATATTTTTTGGTGAGTATTGAAGTAAAAAAATTACTGAGCTCTTCTTTTCATAGCCAGCATCAAGGGATTATCTCTTCATCTTGTGAGTGGCAGGGCTTTAGCTTGATCCTGTGATAGGTAGCTGTTGATTGACCTTTTGGGGTTGTTTAAGTCCATCACTAAACAGTCATTTGTTTTTCTGAGATTTCCAAAATGAAAATTTGACAAGAATGTTACATCTGGTGTGGATAACTGGTCTCTTGAGCAACATAACCTGGTAATCAATGTTGGCATGTATGAAAATACATCATCATCTATTAGACTTTTTTAAAGCTGTTTAACTCTTGCTTTATACTTCGGTGAGTTTAAATGTCTGTGCCCATATTTTCTGAGGGGAAATACTGCTCCTTTGTGTACTGGAGTGTGAAGAGTGGACTGGTAATGCCTTTATTTTACTTCAGTGAATGATATTGTAAAGGTTTGATATAAGTTATTACAGAGACTAAATTCAGCTTGGTGTGTCACATTTTGATGACAGGGTTTTTTTCCCCATGATAACCCTCCTGTGCATGCACAATACTTTCAGTATGAAAAAAAATGACTACATTTTCTTCTTTGATAATATTATTCATAAAACTTTGAAAAGATGTGTTTTCTGGAAGCCAATAACTTTTTAAAATATTGCAGTACCTGCTCCGGCCATCACTGCCACAGCTACTAAAATGGAGGTGGTTTCAGCAGAAGTGAACAGCTTGCTCCCTGAGGAAATCATGGACACCGGCATAACTCTGGTGGAGGACGACAGCATTGAGGCTGTTATCGTGTCGTCGCCCATGGGGGGAGAGTCCATTCCCATGGAAACAGAACTGGAAGAAATAGTGAACATAAGCACCACCAGCGACTCCTCAGCCACCACCACAGCCACAGTCACCACGGAATCGGTTCCTGCGCCCAGCAGCCACTCGGGAGATGCAGCACTGACTACCACCACAACCCCAAGCCCTGATGTGAATGCAGCTGTAAAGCCTGCCTTTCCAGGTGGCCTCCATAAACTTGGTGCTCAAACCCCTGTCACTATCTCAGCTAATCAGATTATTCTGAACAAGGCCACTGATATTAAAATAGGCAGTCAGAGTATTAAACCGGACGGGCAAAAGCTGATTGTAACAACTTTGGGCAAGTCTGGCCAGCCTATTGTCTTAGCATTACCCCACAGCCAGCTCCCGCAGTCGCAGAAGGCCGTGTCCCAAGCCCAGGCTGGAGACTCCAAGCTACAAGGCCAGCAGATCAAAGTTGTCATTGGAGGTCGGTCGGAAGTGAAACCTGTTGTGGGTGTCTCAGCTTTGACGCAGGGGAGTCAGCTGATAAACACTGCGGCCCAGCCCTCTGTCTTGCAGTCCCAGCAAGTAAAAACAGTACAGGTAAAATGAGTTATGCTGATGAAACATCTTCAAACCAGTTCTGTTGCTGCAATTGTTGTCTGTTTCGTGCACTGATTGACACACTGTTGCTTTCAACCTTTGCATTTATTCTTTGTATTTAAAAAATACAATGCTGCTCTTAGCCCATGCTTTCATCTGTGGATGCGTTTGCCATTTTATGCTGTTTGCCTGTAGCTACTGTCTAGAAACTTAGGGTTTGCCTCAGACAAAGTGAACTATTCAGTAGATTGAAGATAATTTCCTCATTATTTTCATTTTATAAAATAAATTCTACATACTTTCAGGAAGACTGAATTCAACTTTATATGCCTGTTGTTGTTTATTCAAAGTATACACTCCTTTATGGAAGAGTAGCTTATGCCTATTACATTCAGTTTGTTTAAATAAATTCTCTGAAAAAAACTTCTAGCATCTGAAAAAGAAGAGAAGGGTGTATCTTGTCTGCCTCAAATCTAGTTATCTAAAGCTGAACATTCAAGGTTTTGTTCCCAATCTCTGGCATGGATCTTGAGATATTTGAAACCACAGAGAATCTGCTTGGATCTGAAAATGTGTTGAAAAGACTTGGGTTATGACCCAAAGGGTCTGATTCTCATCTGTTATGTGGCAGAACGAAATGTGAGTGACTTCCTTCTTCCTTTCTGTAGTGAGGCAGAAATAATAAAAAATAAGACTTCTTAAAGTGAAGGACAAGTAGAACTCAATGCAGGGAATGATGGAAAAATATTTGTTTTACTGTCTAAATAAAATGAGAAATTAAACTTGTAAGTATGCTATTAAAAATAATCAGCTGCACATAAAAATGACCAAGTTTAAAGAATTTTATTAGCCAAATGTTCCTTGATTAGTATTTCATGGCAGGTGAATAAGATAAATTCTGAATATTTTCTTTAAAGTTGCAGATGATTCCTTTACCAATTTCTACTTTCTTCTTTTTTGTTGCTACATCATACCTGGAAACATATTTAATAATGGCCATTTGAAACATAAATGATTGTCACTGTGGTTTTCAAGAAAATCTCTGCACTTCCGTCATCATAGGAACATTTAAGAGCAGATCAGTTCCTGTTATTTGGCTTCATTATTCACTGCCAAGTGACAGGTACAGGAAACTGGGGAGAACAACTTAGCTGTGATGTGGTTTTTCCTTGCATGAGATGATTTGTGCTGTCAGTGACTGAAATCAGTGGCTTGGCTATCGACCCCTTCAATTTGCCATTGGGAATTCCACACATTCCTTAGCAGACGCTCTTACTAATGGACTTGCTCTTACTAATGGACTTGCATCCGTTTTTAAATCTAGTTAATTGCAGTTTGGGTAAATTTGTTTTGTTGTGGTTTCTTTTTGTTAAGCCATTGGTTCCCTTTGCAAAACAGATTGAATTGTTAGCACTTGACATTCCTTTTTTCCCACAAGGAGAGGAGGAAGTAGAAATGAAAAGCAAGAAGACAAGGTTAGCACCCGTTATTGCAGGAGAAATGATTGCATTAGCACTTCATAGACAGAAGTGCTATTTTCCCTGCAGAGAATTTCTGAAGTATCAGAGTGACATATTAGGCTGGGTGAGAGATTCTGGCTCTGCTCTATCCTGAATAACAGGGGAGGTAACCCACACGCTGAGTCCCTATCTTAGAAAATGAAGTGATTCTTTTGCCCATCACCCTGAACGAGCCCCTTACACCTTCAGTGAGTGGAAAAGGAGGCTGTGAATGCCTCCCTGACTCCCCGTGGGTCTCCTGTAATTTATCTCTTGTGAATCAGCTGTTTCGGATGGAGGACTGGCACAAGGCTTTGACTTGGTGCTGAGAATGAACTGGTACAGGTTAGATGACAAAGAGCTCTTATCAGTTCTTGTGGTCACTACCATAAAGGCTTTGTATATCATTAGAGAAACTCAATTGCCTTGACATCTAATCTGATCTTGTAATTTAATTGTGATAGTTGAAGTCTCAGCACCTGAGGCATAATTGGTAGAGTTCAGCAAAATGTTTCTTGGAATTTGACTCCTCTGCTTACAGTTCTGGATGCATGAGACTGTGAGGTGTTAATTGTGGCAGGGCCTTTGGCCTCATCTATACCCAGAGGTTAATTACTGTCCTTATAGCAGCTTGTCCTGATTTAGCTGAAATTGGTGCCACAAATGTGTGGAAAAAAACTGCTGGGCAAGTACATCTCCTTTCAGCCTGTGGCTCCTGCCTGCCTACAGCCTTAAGAGTGGTGGTGTGCCTGCTGCGCTGCTGCTTTAGTCCAGGTTTATGAAGCAAGAGTTTGGCCTTGCCATGACTCTGAGCCAGATGTCCAGGCATATCACCCTGGCTGCTGTTAAGTCTGCCTTGTGCTTGTTTTGTGTGGTAACTGGCTCTGGTTTTAACTGTGTCCATAGCATTGTTGCTACCATGGCAAGGCAGCTGCTAAGCCATCCTGGTGGCTTTATTGCATCATTGAAAAGGGACCTTGTGCAGTCCCTAACCCCAAACTCCCATTCCTAGCTCAGTTTCTTCATTTCTGAAGTTAAGATGTTCTTTTCTATTTCTAGAGTCCCTGATTTTTCATGCTATGTCAATATAAATGACACAGAGTGGATACATGGACAGGGTCCCAACAGGTCATCCAGGGAGTGGATTTATAGTGTATTAGCTCCTTTGTGGTAGCTGACTGTGGATATCCAGCAGTAAATGTGAGGTAGGAGTGTGCCTGTATGAATAGAACAGAGTCTGAAAACAAAGTCCAGCCATATATATGAACTTGCTAGTTCATCTTTAGTGAAGAGTTTGAGGAAGACAGAACTTGACCCCTGAAGTCAAGTTGCCTGCAGGGAAATCTCTTGGCTTCTGTTGGGGAAGGAAGGCTGGTGTGTGCTCCTAAATATAATAACATTTCTACAGAAGAGCTTGTTGCTCCAGGGAGTCTAACTGGAGCTTGTTGCTCCAGTTTGCAGTCTAACTCAAAGTAACTTGCAGAGGGCATGCTTAGCTTACATAGGCAGGGGGATAATGCCAAGCTCATTGTGATCAGTACAGGCAATGGCACAGTGCTCCAGAGAACTTGTCCATTCTGAAGTATCAAAGGGCATCTTGATTATTTCCTCTGGCTTCTCCAGTCTTTACTGAAATGGGCAGTGAGTTTCCCGGTAGTGCCAAGAAGCTTCTCCCTGGTGGCTGGGGTTATCCAGTGCCATAAACCTCAGAAACGCTTGCTTGGCAGCAGGTAGGCCAGGAGTGCTGTTCCTCATTTATAACCAACCACATTTGTCTTGCTGTTTCCTAAGCCTTGAGGGGATTTACTTGTTTATTAGACCTCCCTCTCTATAGGCAAACAGTTCACCTAAAAAGCAGGGGAAAATTAGTTTGAGGAGGATACTGCAAGTTGAGTTTGAGGGAAGCAGGGCTACTTGTGTTGACATGTTATTTTAGAATTTTTAAGTTTTTTTCTGAAATACTTCAAGTTAATGGTCAGTAGTATTTTACACACATTCATGTAAGTCATTTAAGCACTGGGAAACAATTGCTGTTATCTAGAGCTGGCTGTTCCTGCTGAATCCTCATGTTCTGAGCCAGACTTAGCTCTCACTTCAGAGAAAAAGCAGTAACAGTTGAGTTGCAATAATATCTTATGGCAAGGTAAGATTAATTTAAAACAGAAATCTCAAATCAAGCAGATGAAAGGTGTAGAATTGAACAGAAATTAAAGCGTGTCCAAGCTGAGAAAAAAAATTACGGATAAAATGCCTGCTCATCTATCAGCTGTGTATGTGCTAAGGTAATTGAATCCTTGAGATTTAAAAATGGCTTTGAGTTAAATTTGTGAGCAGGGCTACAAATGAAATTTCCTTCTTCAAACAACTGATGTTTCAAAGTTTTAATTAATGTATTTCCAAAAAGATCAGGTTTATTTCTCCTCTGTTTCATTTTAAAGCCTTGACAATTGTTTATCCCCCATAAAGCACCTGCTGTGTCTGAGGAGCAGCATATTTGTTCTGAGATGGAGCTTTCCTCTGAGGAGCACTTGTGGTGTAACTATGGAGCAGCACATGGTTTCCTTTATCTGAGATCCAGTCTCTGGTGGTGCCTGGTGTCAGAGCTGCTCCTTGCTGGCTTCCCTGGCCAGGTGTAGCTCGGGCACACAGAGGTGCCCTTGGCTTTCCACAGCAGCCTGGGGGGCTCCAGTGCCATAGCAGAGGGAGCTCCAGCTTCCCTGGCTGTGCCATGACTGTGCTGCTGGGAGCTGGGGCAGCCTCACGTGTGCTTTTTGTGGAGCAGCTGAGGAATTTGTTATGTGCTCCTGAATGTTTTTGCCTTGTGGGGTTGGAAAAAAGATGTTTTCAGGCAACAAATTCTATAGATAGGGTTTTGTGGAGGAAACCATAACTTCCAGCCTACTCAATTGCTTCATTTGAGCATTTGTAACTGTCTCAGGCTGTCAAAAGCAGCTGTCAGCTCTGTATCATCAGAGATTTCTGATCACATCAGGCGGATTTCTGATTTAGCTGCTTGAGTAAGAAGTTGGCTCCCCACATGGATGTTAATGTGGTGCCTCTCTGGTATTGCTGGAGTTGAAGGCTGGTGCCTATGGGATGTGGTGCAGGAGAGGCAGGATGTGCCTCACCTGTGGGGTGGGCAGCTGTAAGGGCTTCAGTAAATATGAGCACACAGCTTTCCTCACATTGGCTCAGGCCACATCCACAGGCAGCCCCTGCAGCCAGCAGGTTAAAAGTCTTTGGAAAAAGTCAGCCTCTAAATTGAGCTATTCACTAGCTGGGTGCCAATGTATAAAAACTGTTGGAATAAATGCAACCGGTAATTAACTTCTCTCAGTGTAGAAGGGGAGAAAAATCTTCTTTAAAACTTTTAAGACTATATACTCCTGCTTATGAAGATTTCAAGCTGAAGTGATCTGTCATTGAATTGCTGTACATGTTCTTGGTTCAGCTGCATTTCAGGAGACTGGATTGCAGCATGAAAATAGATCCCCATTTACCTGGAGGTAGCCAACTGATTTGTTCTTGGCTAGTGAGTACTCAAAACTTTTAGGCACTGATGATCCATGCACTTTTGGGAAACTGTTGCAGAAAGCATTTTCCCCATTTGCAAAACAAGTGTGCTGCGATGTCAAAATGGTCAAGAGATGTTTCAGAGCAGTAGTGGTCATATTTAAATCACTGGGGACAAGTTTTGTCCTGGTGGGCTGAAAAGGAAGTGACTTCATTTAAAGCTTCAAATACTGAGAGTTGTGCATTTAATTTTGACATTTTTATGTAGACCAACCATACGTAAGAAATAATTTCAGCATCTTGAAGATGAGATATTTGCACAGAGAGCTATCTTCTGAAAAAGCTGAGAGGGATTTGGCTATCCTACTTTGGTAGCTGGCAATCTGAAGTGTCAAGGATAATCTCCTAGTTCTTTCCATAAGGAAAAGTGGAGATGAAATGCAAGATACACAGTTATTCTTCTAATTATGTGTGCAAGTATAGCCCTTTTTATTTTTTAATGTACTTAACAATACAATAATTTAGATCCAAAATGCTCAAGTTACTTTAGATCTTTTTTCCTCCATCTTTTAGATTGCGAAGAAGACTCGAACCCCAACTTCTGGCCCGGTGATCACCAAGCTGATATTTGCAAAACCAATCAATAGCAAAGCTGTTACAGGGCAGACCACTCAAGTGTCACCAGTCATTGCAGGTTGTACTACTTTGACTTGTTTTGCTTTGCCATTTTTTAAAGGCTTTTCAAAGAAATGGTAATTGTAGAAATTCTTCTGTCTCAACACTTTTACTGTAGTTTCTGTCAAAGTGCCTCAAGCAATTGAAAAAAAAAATCAGAAAACTTTTTTGGTAGAAGCAGATAAATGCACCTGTTGGTACCTTTATACTCATTTAGAATAATCTTGGTAATTGCAGAGTTGCTTTTACTGCAAGGTACTTTTACTTCATGGATTTTGGGGAGGAGAAAAAAAATACCTCAGAGCCACAGAAAAGATGACTTGATGAACAGAAAGTATTTTCAGAAACATTTTATAAATACACAGAGGGAAAGGGAGACACATGCTTTTGTATTACTTTAATCTGCTTATAGTTGGACTTAAATGTAATACATGCAAGTAATAGAAAAAGATGTTTGAATGAAGAAAGTGAATAAAGCTGTGTTGTTTTTGTTAACTTGCTCACCTACTTCAAAAATAACCATGGCAGAAGTGTCTAGGAAAGTAATTAAGGCAAATAACAAATGGTCTTTCCCTTTGGAAAACAACTCTATATATCCTTATATAAAAAAAAAGCCCAACTGACCACAGAACAACAGCAAAAGCACCAACAAAAGTAAAGAAAAAACCACAGTGTAATACCTTGTTTATAATGGCAGTGAATCTGTTGCTAAACATTTTAGGCATCTAATTTTTCTGAAAAAGATTAAAGTAGGAAGCTGGGTTCATCATTAGAGCTTTGAAGGATGTCTCACTGCTTATAGATTTATCAGTCTAAGTAGGCCTAAAATCTCTCCCAGGTAAACAAATTTGTTAAGTCTTTACAGCACTGGGACTTGAGCTGATTTTAAGAAGGATGCAACTGTCTCCTTTATTCAGAACACTGATAGATGCCAGCGAATGGCACAGAGCTGGGACATAATCTTTTTCTTGAGTTGGCAGGCTGCCTGCAGCCTGACATGTGTTTCAGGTGAAAGAGGAATTCCCCATCCCACTCCCCAAATTTCTCAAATTCCCTACCAAATATATAGACCTATAAGAAAATTGCTATGCTTATAAATACTTGAATTAAGTTGTTTGTGTGTTTAAAAAAACAATCCAAACAAACAGCCCAACCCAAAAACATGAAAAATTACTTGCAGTTTTTAAATCAGTATTTTGAAAAATCACCTGTGCCTGAGCCATCACTAAAACTATCACTGGGAGGTAAAGTTGCTTCTTTAATTGAGAGTGAAATCTTTAATATTATTTTTTCCCTCACCATTCCAAACAGCCAGCACAGCTTGCCAGCTTTGAGAGGCTGGCATCAGTTTAGAGAAGGTGTAACATTTGTGTTTGTGTTTTTATTTTTTTTATACATGTTTTCATGAATGTGATAAATTGCCTGGAAATTCCTGCAAGCTGAGATGGAAGTTGTAGTCTGGAAAGACTTGTCAGTATAAGCAACCAGATTCTCTTTGGAAGCTGATGCTAAGAAGGAGATGCAGTGAGAAGGGGAAAGCTGTCATCAAGGAAATAACTCAAAGGATTGAAACCTCTAGATGTTTTTTTTCCCCACAGAATGACATTCTTCAGGTTGCATGTGGCTTTAGCAGCTGCTGGCAACTATCTGTGCTGTTAATTAGACTGCACAAAAGTGGTTATTTTAGAGCACACAGACTGCAGAGGAAATCAGCTTGCCATGAGGATAGTGCTTTTTCTTGTTAGTTCCAGTTGACTTTAATTGTTATGCCACCAGTTGATTTTGGATGGAAAAGTTATGCTGGTATTTGTTTGTTTCTTATTTTTATAAATGTAGTACAAGAGAATAGGTGACAGAAGCTATGACAGAAATGAGTCTGAATCAAAGTGGAGCAGAGGAAAGCTCAGTGGTCAAGCATTCTTTGGAAAGAAACTTAGAAAGTATGGAAAAAAAATCTGTTTTCCATTCTGGGAGTTTGCAATATTCCTGAAACTGATGTCATGATGTGGAGCTTCTGTTTTTGATGTTTACTCTTCTTTGGCATTGTAAAAAGAGAGAGAGCGTATATGACACACACGTGAAAACATGGGTGATGGTGTGACTAAAAACTGTTAGGCAGTGAAAGAGGCAACCATCAGCAGAGAAAAGAAAAAACCCAAAAACCTCAGAGCTGATTGTAGACAGACCAAACATCTTTTTCTTGGTCTCTGTAACCCAGCTGGTGTTTGATGGCTGAGGTTGCAAAGGAAGTAGTCCCCCACCAATGCTCAGTTTCTCTGGGCATTGGCAGCAGCCCAGGGTTTCCCAGGAAGCTGCCAGCTGGCTGGGGGTCTGTGTGGTGCAGGTGTACTGGAGAGCTCTGCTCCTCAGGATGCTGTCCTGGCTGTCAACAATTGTCAGCTGAATGGCACAGAAAGCTCAATGTCCATTTTGGCTCTTTTTTTAAGCCTGAGCAAACTGTCTTTTTGTTTGTAATACCAGCAGTTATTTTCTTCTTTGTTGCTAAATCTAAATTAAAGAGTGCCAGTGTCCTTCCTGTCAGGTCATACACTCAGAAGTAGGGATAAATTGCAGAAATGGCAGGGAAAACTTTGCTTTAAAAGTGACTGTGACCAGGGATAACTGGAGCTGATGGTATCTTCATTGTTTATAGGTAGGGTTTTTTCACAGTCTGCTCCAGGGACACCACCAAAGACAATAACCATCTCTGAGAGTGGAGTCATTGGATCATCTTTGAGTACAACAACACAACAGACACCGAATAAAATAGCTATCTCACCACTCAAATCCCCCAACAAGGTAAGGACCTGTTCTGGCTGCAGCCTTCTATCCCTCCTGCACAGTGGTCTGAATGGAGCTCTCTGTGTCTATGCTACAAGCTGTTTATTTTCTCTCCAGACATAATAAACATGTCTCCAGAGTCCATAAAATATCTCCAGAGTCTCCATTTTGCATCACAATGCTCTGTGGTAATGCCCTAATTTAGATTTTTTCAACTGGCTCCCTTACTATGGTTTTAAGCAGATATGCATTACTGCATAGTTTCCCATTCCTGCCAGTTCTTGCCTTCCCTAAGCATTGATTCTGAGAGCAGCTGTTCCCTCTTAGCCAAGCACTCAGACTATTTTTAATGCCTTCATAAAACATCAACAGGCTGTTCAAGAGGAGACCTCAATAATATTTATAGGTCAGCACTTATTAACCATTCCTGCTACTGTACAGGCAATTTAGTCTTTCCAGATCACTTGTGAAGTAAATGAAGTTTGCAGTGGTCCTTGCACAGAGCTGGAGATTGGCACAGGTCAAGGTGACACTTGTGTTTCAGATTTGATAATTGTCTTGAGAAGAGAAATGTTGCTGAAGAAATGGAGATAGAGGGACAAGATGCACAGTGCAGGCAAACTGAAATATCATGAATAAAAAGCAAATTAAGAATAAATAATTATTTTAGTTTGGCTATGCTTCAGTGTTGTAATGTTATACAGATGGAGTAAAAGACTTGTGTTTGACAATTATTAGTAAGAGAAGCAACATAAAGAAGTTAATTTTTATTCTAAAGTTACTTTTTTAACTAGGAGTGGGTGTGAAAAGACTCTTTAGGGTTTCATCTTGAATTTACTGTTAATAAGCAATTCTAAGTATCTGATTTTTCTTAAAACATTAGGAAGTTGAGAAAAAAAGTAGAAAGCCTTGGAAAGGGTGTGGTTATATAGAGTGTTTATAAACACTGCACTCTGCAGAAATGTCAGAAGACTGGATCTCTGGGAAACTGCAGTGTAGATTTGAAAGTACTCGTGTTGATGTTCTTATACTTTGACTGAATCAGTAGTTTGAGGTGAGAATTTTCTTTCAAACAGCTTTTCTTTAAAATTCCTATTTATGATGAAATAGTCATTGTACCAATTATGACATCTTTATTTAGAAGATCCCTCTTGACAATGCTGAGGCTTTAATGGGATAATTTCCTTTAAAAAACCCCCAATAAAACAAATGGAAAGACAACCCCTTACTCCCAGATGCTGTGCTAGGTTTCTGCAGGAGCCTGTTGGTGCTGCAAACCAGTGATGCCTTCAAGGTTCTAAGGGCTCTGTTGTTACAGCTGGACCCGTGTGAGTTGTGGTTAAATGCAGGGCCCTTGTTCACAGAAAGAGCTCTGTTCTGGTGGAGAGCTGTGCTGTCCTGAGGAGGGGATTGTGTATGTACAGGGTCCTGTATCCTGCACAGAGGTTTAAACTGCTTTTTGTTTTGCCAAGCAGCTAACAGTGGTGTCAGTGGCCTCCCAGCCTCCCAGCTCCCCCCAGAAGACGGTGGGCGTCCCACTGAATGTAGCGTTAGGACAGCAGATCCTCACAGTGCAGCAGTCAGCACCCTCCTCCCCTGGGAAGGCCATAGTCAACCACACAACCACCCAGGTACAGACTGACTTTGCTTTGTCTTCTGCTGTGTCTGTGTCATTGCTTGCTGGGAACTGCAGTGTTGGAGCACGGCTCGGCAGCGCTCTGTCCACTGCTGTTCTTGGGATGGTGTCTGCTTAGGAACTGGCAGAAGCAATGCCCCAAGGAGTGGGTATATAATATGCTCTTCAGTTGAGGGCTGCAAACCAGTGCAAGCCCATACAGGGGTGTGCTATTAGACAGTAGCTTTCCAGCCTGGAAAGCCCCACTTGGTGCAAATTCTTGTTTCTGTCTGCTCAATCTCCCAAGTCACATGAAGAACTCTGTGACACGAGGAGGAGTTCTTTGGGGGATTCTTTCTCTTCTGCCAATGTTTCTATGCCACTGCCTAGGGCTGCTTTCCAGGTATTTCTGAGGTTTGCAGCAGTGGAGTTCACATTCCTGCTGTAGAGGTCTGGGCTGAAACCTACAGAACCAGAAATTATTTATTTCCCATGTCTCATTTCTAGAAAAATGGGCTTTTCCATAATAGCTTTTATAAATAGTTTTGCATTAATTAATCACAAGACAAAACTGACCTTTCTTACAAATGACAGTTTTTGCTGTTTTCCTCTTTTGTGATCTTAGGTAAATCTTTTTCTATTGCAATATCTGTACTCTTGTTGTGGTAAACATGAAGGGGTGTGAATGGGTGTAAATATATCCAGAGTATGGATATAGCAGGGAGTGGACACACATCTACAACATGAGACCAGACACTCAGACAGATTTTCCCAGTTTTATCTTACTGATGCAGGAAATAATTGGAATACTGATATGGGAGTATGGACAACACATAGATTTGAACTGGTTTTTTTTCTCAGAGAAAATTGTCTTCTGAAATAGTTGTTAAAAGGTTACGTCTCTCTAATGCAAGCACCCTAAATGAAAAAATGGAGATGTCTGTGGGAGTTCTGTTGCAAAGCTATCTGACACAACACAAGGGCTTCACCTGTCTTCACTGGGCTCAAGAACATGCCTTTAGAAGAGAACTGTCCCTTGAATTTTACAATTTTCCCAGTTGTCCTTGGATAGCAGCTGCTCATTTGTGTGCTAGAGAGAACAGGTCTCCTTTTGACAATGTCTGTGACCATGCTTGCACACAGTGCTTATTTTGATGCTCTGGCTTGTTAAGGTATAAAATGTCTTAAGAAAAATAAAACTTCCCAAGAAAATATCTTTTAGAAAAGCAGGGTTGTTTTTCTAGTGAAATATGTGCAAATTGAGATTTCATTTCTGTAGTTGCTGAAAACTGGGCAGCTGGGAAAATGTTCTCATAAGAATTTACATCATACTGACAACCAAGCATAATACTTAAACTTGATGTCAAGGACCAGTAGTAATGCTTTATACCAATAGTAAAAGATACTGAGAATAAAAACCTGAGCTCTAAAAAAAAGTTAAATGGAAGCAGGAAAAGGAAGAAATCAAGGTTTGAGGTTGAGCAGGTCTGGTAAAAGAGGCTGCTATCAAACCAGTAGACTTATGAATGTGTTTAAATGAAATTAAACTTTCTTGTTTTTAGTTTGTAGTTTGAGAAAAGTTGGAAAGATGAACTTTTGCAGATTCAAGCTGTAAGGTAGCACAGGTCTGCTGAGCTCACTTTCTTTCAGCATTTTGCCTTTTTTCTTAATGAATTTTTTTTGCTACTTCTCATTGTTCTTGCTTCTTTCATTTCTCAGCTTGTACTCTTTCTGATGTCCATCAGTTATGGATTCTGTTCCCTTTTCCTCACAAGGGTTGCACAGTGATTTCTGTGGATTAATTACCAACTTTCTTAACAGGACATATCTGTACATATGCAGATAAATTATGATGCAGTCCAGACAAACTGTTCTGCAAGTTCTTACCGTGTGCTTTTAATGACAGGAATATTTCTATGTTTGGTTGTTGGTTGTGGAAGACAAACCTAGCCATGTTCTCTGTAGGCACTGAAAATAGTTTTGGCAGATGTTGTATCTTGTGAAGTGGCCTGAGTCACCCTACTCATATAAATACTAGTTTACTCTGGTGTTTGGTGTAGAGCATTGAAAATGGAACTGAGTTTACTCTGAGATGTTGAGAGGCATTTAATCTCTGCATCTGTTTTACTTTTGAAAGCAAAAAGAGGGTAACTGTCTTCCTTCTCAAGGGTACAAATGTTATGCTAGAGTTGCTCACTGACAAATTGAGAAATAAACATATTGATGTTCTTTCTGCCTTTGTACAAGTAACTTTGTGCTGTCTGTGTTGGCTTAACAGGCTGTGAAATCAGCAGTGCAGACCATTACTGTAGGAGGAGTGGGTACATCTCAATTTAAGACAATTATTCCCTTGGCAACTGCACCCAATGTTCAGCAGATTCAGGTACCTGGGAGCAAGTTCCATTATGTCAGACTCGTTACTGCCACAACAGCCAGTAGTTCAACCCAATCTGCCAGTCAAAATCCCAGTACGAATACTCAGCCTCTGCAACAGGGTAAGTGCTGCTGGGGACATTGTCTGAAGCCTCTGTTGGGTTTTTCTTTCATGTTTGTTCTGTAACAATTAAAATGAATACATAACAGAGATCTGTGAAGACTGCCAGATGTACTTGGTTTTGTGGTAAGACTTCCATAAATTCCATATTCTGTTGCTACCTCTGGTCTGTATGTGAAAATGCTCCTTTGTGTCAAACTGCTCTGTAGTTGGGCCTGAATCCTGGGAGCATGCTTTTCCCTAGTTGACCAAATTTCATGGCCTCTCTCATCTCCTTTATATGAAGAGTGTGAAGGCAGGACAGCCCACAAGCATATTGCCAAAACTTCTGTAACATGAAGATCCTTCCATGTAAATTGCTTTAGAAGTGTCAGGTGTTTTTGCTGGTTTCTGTCCATGCTTTCCAGAGGGGTGATGGAATAAAAGATTTCAAAGGGAAAAGGGATGTAAGGGAAATCCAGTGTCCAGAGGAGGTCTGCCCCTGGCTGGTTTTTTAATCCATTGCTGTGAAATGTGTGCCATAGACCTGTTTACAAAGGTGTTGGCATGCAACACTTGGGTGTAGACATGAGTGACAGTGCTAAGTACCTCTGTGTTGTGCACATGTGACAGTCTGAAGGGCTGAACTGTGGATTTGGAGTGACTAACACACATTGATGTGATGTTGTTTCTTGACCCCAGCGAAGCCCGTGGTGGTGAACGCGACCCCCGTGCGGATGTCAGTTCCCATAGTGCCAGCACAGACTGTGAAACAGGTGAGTTGGCTCTAAGTCATGTAATAGTCCTGACCTGGTTTGGCTGCACAGAGAAAAGTCTGCTTCCAGCTCTGTAAAGAACTGTTCTGCTAATCAAAGCGTGTTCTGAATGACTGAAACACTGATTTCATAAAGAGCTCTTTTCTCTCTCTCAGGTGGTGCCCAAACCAATCAACTCAACTTCTCAAATAGTCACTACCAGTCAGCCCCAACAAAGACTTATCATGCCAGCCACTCCACTGCCACAGATCCAGCCCAACCTCACCAACCTCCCCCCAGGCACTGTGCTGGCACCAGCCCCTGGCACAGGAAATGTTGGCTATGCAGTCCTTCCAGCTCAGTATGTCACACAGGTATGGCATTTCCCAGAGATGGTTATGTAAATGCTGCTCTTGTGGAATATTCTGCCTTTCTCTTAAAGATTTCTGCTCTGTGACTGCCACCTGACACTGGGCAACAGTTTCTGTTAGGGGGACCCTTGGCAGAATGACGATGGCACTTTAATTTCAATCATGGTTGCAATTAAAGCTTTGTTTTCTCAAAGGAGTTTTTATTAGCATAATAGCACAGCATTTCTGTAGGCAGAATCAGTGTAGTGCAATTTTGAGTGGTGTAGTACAGAATTTATAATGCCAACTTACTCTAATCACCTAGATCTCAACTTGGAATTTCTAATCACCTAGACCCTGCATATTGGGTCAGATCTTGATGAACAGTTTGCTTCATCACTTTAGCAATCATAACCTAGACTTGAAAATCATATGAAAGAGTACAGGTCACTTAGGACTTGGAACAGCTTGATTTTATAACTGCTCTGTGTGCTGTTACACTTCCCTGGTCCCTGACAGTCACCACCAGGAATCCTGGGACCTGTAGTGAGAGGAAGAAGAAATCCTATTGTTTTGTCTGCTTGGTTCACCGGACCTTCAGGGCCTGATGATGAGGAGAAAGGCAGCATATATGTGACCTGCTTGGTCACAGAGAATGGCTGTCTTCATTATAAAATGGTGTTAGTTAATGCTAAGCACATTGCCAGGGGTCAGAAGCAGCTGGTACCAGTCACTCCAGCTGAGGCCTAGGGATTAGATTTTTGCTCTTTGCAGGATCTGACCAGGATGAAAAGGGAATAAATGAAGTGTTCTGCTGAAGTCTGAAGATTGTAGAAACAAAGACTCTGATATTTCCTGGCATTACTGGTACCAGACTGGTTTCTGGTTGCCTTTTGATTTTGTCACAGTTGCAGTTTGACCCTGAAGATTGTTACTGTGTCCTTCCAGTCTAGATCTCCAAATTTTACTTAACACCAGCATCTGTTGGACCTCTCCTCTGAGGTTTGTGTTCCAGTCACAGCCTGTCCCTGTTTGCCTGGCCCCAGCAGATCTGTATCTTGCCATGTGCCAATATGTCCCCAGAACCTGTCCCAGCAGGAGCAAACAGCTGCTTGTAGGTAATGCTAAAGAAGGTAGCCCAGAGCAGTGTTGTTTGGCAGGTTCTTATGAGATTTTGGGTTTTTAATGTGAAAAATAAATGGTGGGTTGAGGTATACAGAGGAGTTGGAATGCAAACCATTTTGCTTACTTTCATAGTAAGTGGCTTGTATATAAAGGAAGCTACTAATTTGTGCAGGAAGTGATTCTGCTCTTTTAGGGGGAAAATGAGCATGTTTTTAGGAACAGGAGCTGTTTGTGATCTGAACATTTCTGTGTGTTAACCCTGTCATCTGTATGGATCTAGACACTGTGATGGACAACAAAAAGTACAATCTAAAATAATATTTTTATGCTAAGTATGGAGGCAGGAAGTTGCCACCTGGTCCAAGTTCTGTAAGTGTATAAAAGTGTTCTTAGAAGCAAGTTATTTTTGTAGCAATATCTGGAAAGCTAATTTAAAGACTAGACACATCCTCTTGTTTATAATTTCTTTCATGTCAAGCATTAACCTTTTTGTTTTGTTAGCTCCAACAGTCATCCTATGTATCCATAGCAAGCAACACTGGCTTCACAGGGACATCCAGTGTCCAGTCCCAGGCACGGCTGCCATTTAATGGGTAAGAGTTCTGAAAAAAATCCCAAAACCTGTAGAATGGGCTGCTTGAATAAGCATGAGGTCTTGGAGTTCGGTTTGGGGAATTCTCAAGTCTGCTGTGGTGTGATTTTTACCTCTGACTGAAGGGTCAGACATGGATCTCTCTGACATTTGAGCCAGTCTCTTGATCAAAGCTGTGTTTTCCTTTCTGTTTTTTGAATTCATGTAGCAGGAAGTTGACCTGAAAGCTCCCTGTTGCTCTTTTTTTTTTTTATTTGCAGCAGCACCTGTGAGCTACAGGCCTCAACTATTTCTCAATATTGCTGCAGAGAGGTTCTGGACAACATATAAGCTAGATGCTTAACACATGCAGAAATTGAGCCAAACAGCAAAATGAATCCTGATAGGAGGCTTTGGGTTTTTTCAGTCTTGCATTTTTCCTTTAAGGATGAAAATAACAGCTAACATATATTATTTTCCCTTTGCCAATCCAGCAGGCTTAGCTGTTCTGCACAGTCCTTTTGTGTTACTGTTTGCTGGAAATTGTGAACATGAAGTTGCTTTTTGTTGCTGCAGCCTCAACTGATGCAAACTAATCGCAAATCCAGATGCAGCTATTCAAATGAACGGGTTTGATTTAATCTCCCTGGTATTACGTGCAGAAATTGCTGGATAGGGATGGAATAAATCTCATCAGATGTGATTAGTGTCACAAAATCCAAGTCTTAGGAGCAGTTAAAGACCGTGTCTGCTATAGAATTTATCTGAAAACTGAATACTGTGGTTTGCCTTGCTTTCCCATTATTCCAGAGGGGTTATTTTTTTGTTTTCTTGGATTTTTTTAATTCCAAGGAGAACAAAAGAAAAGGCACAATCACGTTGCATGAATTTTGGTTGCATCTGGTCCCACTGAAGGGATTCTGGGGAAGGTTTCCCTGACTCCAGTTTTTAGTTATGCTTCCTCTAGCTTTAAAGCCTAATTTCTGCTTCAGGCATGCATCCAAATTTGCAGCAAATAATCCATCTCTTTCTGGGTTGCAAAGGCACTATTTATAACAGTTACTTAAACACAGTCAGCCAAAAAACTAATGCAAGGGGAATAGAAAGATTTTTTTTCAAAGTTTTTATTTTGAGCTGTTTACATGAATTTAAAATAGGAAGAAACTGATAAAAGTGTAAATATAAATGCCCTTTTCTCCCCCCAGAATAATTTCTTCTGAGTCTGCAAACCGCCCCAGGAAGCCTTGCAATTGTACTAAGTCTCTGTGTTTGAAATTGTAAGTACAGCTTGGTACAGTTTTTTTGTTCTTTTAAGCCTTATTTTTAACATCACAAATGTGCACCAAGTATCAGAATATAATGGTTTGAAGTACATCAGAAATTTTATGCCTAGATGCTGATTTAAAGTGGATATTGGTGGAGTTGTTGCAGAGCCTGTGTCATTTTGCAGCTCCTGTGAGCTATATGGACCATAACATATAAAATTGTCTGATTTTGCATCGTGTACCATGGTGGAGCCAATTCCACTCAGCAGCTCTGGTTGCCTTGTTGGTACCATGAGTGAAATGGTATCTCTTGGTATCATTTGTAGGAATTTACTGTACTTTGGTGAAGTGCATCAGTAATACCATGCTAGATCAAATACTTCAGAAAAATTGGGCTTTGTATATTTTATTAAAAGATAGAATAGACAAGTGATTCTTCACTGATAGGTCTATCTCTTATCCAGGAGATATTGTGCTGTTCCTTTCCATGTATTTGTAAGAATTTGACACAAAAACATTTGGAGCTGAGGAGAGTTTCTTCACCTTGATCAGAGTCAGTTTACTGATATTTCTGGGACAGGAATGGGAGGAGATACTGAAATTAATCTGTAGTTCCCTGAATCCTAGACAATGAAGAGGAAATCAGGGGTGTGGTACTTGAAGGGGAAGTGATGCAATGGCATCTGAACCCAAGTTAAGAAGTTTGTTTGAACTTTTAAGCTTGTGTAGTGCACCCACCTCTGTATGGGGAGGTGTGCCCTGTGTTTCCTGGTCTCAGACTTCTCTGTTGCATAGCAGGAAGATGTGTAGCTGTTTTTTCAGATATTTTGCATACATGACTGACCTCACACTGCCCCAATGTATTTTAGAGGTGTACGGGTGAGGTTTTGGGTTTTGGTGCCTGAATGTGCCCTAGAAATGCTGGGAGAGGAATTGGCATCACTGGGAATAATTTGCACCTTCAGAATGCTCTTAGGAAGCAAACTGTTCACTGATGTTATATGTTCTGGGCATTGGTGCAGAGCAGATGGTTAATTCACTCTGGCACAGGTGCTTTCTTACTAGTAAAACGTTGGGTTGTTTTTTTTTTTGTCTGGAGGGGAACTTATTTTTTCCCAAATGCTCATGTAATGTAGGCACATAGCCTTTTCTACTAAGAAGTCAACTCAGTTATTTTCTCTGGATTGATACTGGCCCTGGTTCTTTTGGAAACCAGGACTATTCTACCACTGAATTTTAAAAAAGAAAGGAGAGCTATTACAGGTTGTAAAAGCTTTTGATTTTGTTTTGTCTCTGGGACCATTCAAGATGATAAAAATCTCCAAAATCCAGTTCAACTTAATGAAGGGTTGCAGTGAGCTCCAGGGCAGCCCTAATCTCATTTATGTCGTGCTAGGCTGGGCAAGCCACAGAAGGCCAGTTTAGCAATGGGTTTATGCTTCAAAAAATGACCACACACCCCCAGCAGGATTTGCAAAGCAAGTGAAGAGGATCAGCAGTTTTTAGCTATTAGCTGGTGGTAGTCCTGGAAGCTTTGAAACACGTTGGAGTTTGTTGTGGCCTAAGGCCATGTTTGAGCTGGGAACGAATGTGGAATTTACATGTATTAGATCTGTGAGTCTGTGGATTGGTGAGATATTGTTTTTGATGGGAGGCACCAGAGGTGCATAAGAGGCATGGCAACATGATTGGCTTTCCCTGTCCATGTTTTGCTGCTTTTTGTTCGTATATGTGTCCCTTTTTAAAGTCTGCTTTATCCTCATTCAGATCCTTCCCCTGGTTGTTGAGATGTACCAATTGTTATCCCTTTTCTCTTCTTCCATCCCAGCTCAAGGGCAAAACTAACAACAAAAAAAGCTCCTTGCTGGGTTAGTTTGCCTGTGAACTGTCACTCCAATTGCTTGCCTTTTGTTTTGGCTGTATGAGGGCTCCTGGCTTGGGCTGACTGGCTCAGGAGCTGGCTGTAAGGTGGCTGCAGCAGACTGGGCCTCAATATGTGGGTGACTCAAGAGTCACTCTCTGAACAAGTCTCGTTAACTTCTCTGGCTGCTTGGGGAACTTGTGCTATGTGATGAGCTCAGGGGACACCCTTGAGCTCCTCCTGTGTCTTTAGACAGCTGCTAGACTTGCACTAGAGAGGATTTTGGCTCTGCAGTGAGGTTGGTACTGCTTGTGTGTGTGGAGTTGAGCATAGGATGACTCTCACCCATATTGATGCCAGAGTAGGGACTTCTGGTACTGCAGTGTGGGAGTCAATACTCACACACCAATGTAATGGTCAATATTTACAAATGCCTTCTGCATCTTCTGTTTCAGGTATTGTGACTGTTTTGCAAACGGTGAATTCTGCAATAACTGCAACTGTACAAATTGTTATAACAACCTGGACCATGAAAATGATAGGCAAAAAGCAATAAAGGTGAGGGGCCTCTTCCCCTCCCCCTGGGATCAAAGTCATTAAGTTTCTTTTTTCTGAAGCTCCAGAGTGGGGCAGAGTGGGTATATAATGCCCTGATCTCCTCCCACATGTGTAAGGCTTAAGCTCTTTTATTGCACCTCTAAATTCTGCTCCCTGCATGCAATGACTGACCCTTTGGGTCTGCATTGACAGGCCTGCCTGGACAGAAACCCTGAAGCCTTCAAGCCCAAAATAGGGAAAGGAAAGGAGGGAGAATCAGATCGGAGGCACAGCAAAGGGTGTAACTGTAAGCGCTCGGGATGTCTCAAAAACTACTGCGAATGTTATGAGGTATGAAGCATTATCTCATTTGAACAATAGCAGCTTTTCTCTTTTAGTGTAGTGACTTCTCTCATTTGCTTTGTCTCTTCCTTGTATTGCTATAATGTTTTCTCTTCTGTTTGTTTTCATTCCTGAAATGCTGCCTCTTCTCCCAGAAGTTTGCAAATAGAAAGCCATGTACATGGAAAAATTGGTTGCTACTGTTCTGTAATTTTAATTTTAAACAATTTAACAACTTTGAACTTAGGCTTGGATTTGTTCTTTACTGAATATCACCATTTCCTAAAGAAATCTACTGTACCAAGTCCCTAGGAGGAGTTGAAGCAGCATCCCACAGATGCTGTGGGATATAATGTGTCTGTGGAATTCAAAAGCAGAAGTTGTTACTTCATCTGCTAACTGATCAGTCTGTGAATGCAGAGACAGTGTAGAGACAGACTGCCCTTTCTCAAAACTCAGCTATCTAAATTACACCTGAAACTGGAGGTTGATGAAGAAAGGGATGAGTGGGAAACCACTTATTTACATTCTATGCTCTATGATTCGATTGAAGTATACATCTGGGACATCTCAATTTGAGGTAAGAATTAAGAGAGAAGACCACTGCTTGAGAGTTGGCTCTAGTGGTTAGTTGGTAAGAGATTAAAATAAGATCTTTTTGTTGTGGTTTCTCATAAGGGGAGTCAAACTTGCAACAAGTTTCTTATGTTTTGTTTGTTTCTTTCAGGCAAAAATCATGTGTTCTTCCATATGCAAATGCATTGGCTGTAAAAATTTTGAAGAAAGCCCGGAGCGAAAGACATTGATGCATTTAGCAGATGCTGCAGAGGTCAGAGTGCAGCAGCAGACTGCTGCAAAGACCAAGTTATCTTCCCAGATCTCAGACTTGCTGACAAGGCCAGCACCAGCACTCAGCAGTGGTGGTGGGAAGTAAGTTAATACTGCATCCTCTTTGAGTTTTGTGTTTGATGTGTGTGACAGGTATGTCCCTGTCATCTCTGAGCCTTGTCCATGTATGCTGTAGAGGTGGGAGCAGTCAGGTGAATGGAACACTTTGTTCCTGTAACAGTAGGGATTCTGCCCCACCAGTTCCTTTGGCTGGTAACTGAGGCTTATTCACTGTCTAAAGGCCCTTGGAAGCAATAGGACAGGTGAAATCTCATCAGTCCTCACACCAAAAAGTTGCCAGCCCTGGAGTTAGTCCCTTTGTGTGTTTGCAGACACTAAGTGGATGTTGCTTTGTTTCAGGCTGCCCTTCACATTTGTCACCAAGGAGGTGGCTGATGCAACCTGTGAATGCCTCCTGGCCCAGGCAGAGCAGGCGGAGAAGACGGGCAAGTCCAAAGCTGCGGCAGAGCGCATGATCCTGGAGGAGTTTGGGCGCTGTCTGATGAGGGTTATCAGCTCTGCAGGGAAGTCCAAAGGTGACCCTTGTGCCATGAACTGCTGACTCGTGCACATGAGCCACAATGAAGCGGACTCAACAGAACACTTAAGGCACAGGGACACTTTGGTTTAGTGTAAAGGATGGATTTAATAATATTTGTTAATTTGGTGCTTGTTGTAAATTGACCCATGTAAGATTGAAATGAGAAATTCTTTTATAACAAGATGTAGAGCCTTTTAAATCTTAGCTAAATCCTCTTCTATGTCAGACAATACCTAAAAGTCAGTTCTTCTTCCCAATGTACAGCTTTTACCCTGGGTTTCTTAAACATTAGATGTGTTCTCCCCTTTCCCCCAGAATAATTGTCTGAAGGGCATATATAAATTATTATAATATATATTATTTACAGTGTATGGATTTGCATCACTGTGCATACAGGAAAACACAGGTGATGTCAACAGCCAGGTCATGCTTTTGCTGACAGGCCTGTATATGGAGGTACCAGTGTATCCAAGAGAATTCTGAAAGGAAATAGGTAGAAATAAGCATCTAAATGAAAGGTAGTACTTGTATTTAGGACCTGACACAGCATGTCCCTGTAGTGCATGGAGCACTGTGAGATGCATAGGCAATAATGCAGAGGGGTTGCTTGCAGATATAGCACTGAGCAAGTGGTGGAAAATGTTTCTGGAGCAGGGCCCAAGGAGCATAGAGGTGAATGGCATTACAGGGAATTTTTGATAGGAATGGGGCAGAGTGCTCAGGTGTTTCTTAAGCTGGAACTTCAAGGCTAAGAGAGTGGCCTGTCCTCAGCAGTGAGGAAGAGCAGGCATGCCACAATGCCAGACTGTCTGCCCAGTGTAGTGTTACCTAAGTGTGTAGCAGATTGATGTTGTTGTTTGGGTGAAGCTTGGTTTTTCAGAGGTCTGCAGCAGCCTGATCCCTCACTGGAAGTAGGGCTGTGCAGTCCCTTGTTTTCTAGGATCAAGCTGTAACCTTGGGAAAGTGTTTAGGCCTGAGAAGCTGAAGTCACTGGAGATGACAATCTGCATCTGAATCGACTTGCAAATGTGGGTAGGGATCATGTTCAGCCTGCTGTGGATATTCAGGATGCTGCTCCTCTCCATGCTGGCAATTTACTTGGCATAAGGGCTCTTTTAGTGTTGTTTAGAATAATGGTGAGAGCTGTGATCAGAGAAAGTACTAGCACAGAATCAGGATTGCTACAAAACCAGACACAAATCCTTTTACACTAAATGGGGGGCAATCAGCTATAGCTGGGCACAGACTAAGGCAGGGGATTTTTTTCAGTATTTGTTACAGGCAATATCATATCACATTTTTGATAGTGGAATACATTTGCAGAATTAACCTGGTGGGTTACTTACCTATCATGAACATCCATTAACCATGTTTAATCAGAGGCATTTTTATTACCTGTCTCACTGCAGCCTGAACTGCTATGTTTTTCCAAAAGGGATTTTGCATTCCTTCTATAAAACTGTAAATACAGAGAAATGCAGGGCCAGGCTGGGGAGAGGTAGGGGCTAGGCACACCAGCAGCAGAGATTTGTGCCTCTGTGTGTGAAGGCAGTAGGGTGGGAGGATGCTTCACCTCCCAGCCCTGTGCACTGCACAGAAGGCCCTTGACCCTTCCCTGGTGCCTCCTTGAAATGCCTGGGAGGCATGAAGGGCTTGGGAGGCAGTCAGCAGCAGTGGTGGGCTCACAGACCAGGTCTGACCTGCCTGAAGGGCTCTGTCTGCTAAGGACATCTCCCTGAGCACAAATAGCAGTGTTTGTGCAAATCTCTGAAAAGGGAATCCACCTCTCCTGTAAGTAAATGCCAAATTTTTTTTATTATTAGGACTTGGATTTACTAAAAAATCAGTGCAGTAACTTTACCTGTAGATAGTGCAGATATTCTGTTCCCTTCTAGTGACCTAATATAGTCTGTCCAGTAAGATTTGTATAAATGTAAATTAGTGTAAGTGAATAAAGTAATACCTACTTACGTTATTTTTCAAACAGATTGCAATATGCCTTTTGTTTAGACTTCAATCTGTGTTAATTTTGTATATATTCAGTGTCTTACTCTAAATTGCACCTTTTGTGATGTGTATTTATATACAGTGTGCAAAAGCACTTGTGAAATTTAGATTACAGTTGTAATTATGTATGATGGCATTGATGGAGAATATTTTGCTTGTAAAGACTTCGAAGGTGCAATCAAATGCTCTTAGTTCTTCTATTTTGTTTTGAACAAGCTTTGTCAAATATTAAGCTTGGATTCCTCTCTCCCTTCTCCCTGGTGTAGAGTGTATGAATTGGTTTTTGTACTTCCTTAGCCATTTGCATCAAACTGCTGGACAAGATTAACAGTCAAGTTCATCCAGTTACATAAAAAATAATTGGGAATGGGGCAAGGATTCATTTTATAGTTCTGTTTACATCCAAAAGTAGAAAAATTAAATTTATATTTACAAGACCTATTCAAAGAATACACTTTTCTATATTGTACAAATAAAACAGTCAGATAAATCACAAAAAATAAACATTTATACTATTCTGTAAATATGATTTTTTTTGCACTCCTTTGCTTCAGCACTGACAAATATACACAGGTTTGTCACTGAAATATCAAAATAAATTGTTAATACTAGGTCCACTTCTGATGCAAGTTCTGACTTGGATTTTCAGTGTGAGACCAAATGCTACCAGAGATAAATAAATATCCCTTGGTTACTGGTGTGCTGTCATGCACAGCAATCCATTGCACAGTTCATAACTACCTCATCTTAGGGCTGGAGGTGGAGACAGTGCAAGTGCTCCAACATTACATGATTGCAACCAATCTGTCACTGAGATTTCAGCAGCATTTTGCCAAATGTTGTCCCAAAAATCACATACAGAGGGGAGGGAATAATTTCCTGCAAAGTCTCTTGCAGCTGGAATGGCTCTGTGACTCTGATGGCTTCAACGTGGTTTTTTGCATAGGTATTTGGATTGGGGAAAGAAAAGCCCAGAGGTTCTGGTTTGTTCCTCCCAGCAGTGATTGTATGAATTCCTGTGGTGCTGCTGCTCTCAAAGCAGAGCTTGAGGGGTTGGGTGCAGCAGAACTAAGGGAAGGAGGAGAAACTCAAACCAGCCAGGGACAGTTTTGTCAAGTCACTGGTAGGCAGAATGATACCTTTAATATTATTACTGCCTAGGATGTGGCAGATCCCCAGTTTTCATCCCAGTTCCATCATGGATCTTGAAAGTGACTGAACAGCAGGCTTTGTGGGAATTAGTTGCCTTCCATCTCTATGGATGCAACTCCAGTTCTGCATGGCAAAGGGAAACCCCTTGGCAGCAGTTCTGCCAAACTCTGCTATTCCAGGCAAAGCACTGGAGGCAGCTTCCTGCCAAGGAAATGAAGTACCTCAAGAAGCCTCTCCTATTTGGTGGCATCAAAGCTATGCTTCAAGTGATCAGTGGAAACATTGAAAGGAGGGTGCCATGTGCCCTGGGCTGCAGGACACAGGCCAGCCCTGGGAGGATGGGGCTATGAAATGAGAACTTAAATGCTTGCCCTGCTGCAGCACACCCATGTATTCCTGCCCCTGGAGGAGGCTATTGGTGCTCCTGGATGCCACTGGACACAACAATCTGGTACAGGCTTAGGACTGATCCAGAGGATCTAGACTGGACCAGCATGTTTAGCTGTTTGATGGGACAGTGAAAGGAGATTAGAGCTTGTGTACAGCTTGAGTGCCACTTGCTTCTCACATCTTTATTTTCCTATTTAAGCTTTCCTGCCCCCAGCTTTTATAAAGCACATCTTTTTGGTGAGATCAAAGTGCCAGTGCACGTGATTCCCTGCAACCCCATAAAATACCAGTTTTCTTCTGGCAAGAGTACTTGCAGCACTAAAACCACCCAGCACTTCCAGGGACACTGGAGTGCCCCAGGCACCTGGAGCAACCCTGGCTCATCCTGACCTGCCATGAAGTTTCATGAAATACTGCAGGACTGCTAGAAAGGACAGGGGATCAGATAAACCTCCTTGCTTTGTTCAGTTAAACTCTGCTTAGGAGGTTTGCAGTGGCCCAATACACCAGTGCTTATCAGCACTAGTTTTGCCAGTATTGTTTCCTCATGTGTTGCCTAGATCTGTCCAGCACTGAGCTCAGCAAGGAACAGCCATCCTTGGAACCAGAGTACTCAGTAAGACCATGTGTGGGTTAAGCTTGACTGACAGCTAGCCAATGGTGATGGAAACAAATGCTTTCCCTTCAGTCTCTTCAATTTGTGCCTTCCACAAGGGTATTTCAAATTCAGGTGTTGGGTGGGCTGTGTTCTTACGTTTAAGTAACACCGTGTTATTTCCTTTACCAAGACTGTGTAGTGGTTGTTGATGCTCAGCTCCCCCTCAAATAAATGCTTTGTGAGGGTGGGAAAGAGGGGGCTTTCTCCCAGAAGCTCCTGGAAGACTTTCTGTTCTAGACACAAATGCCACAGCTTGGTATTGTTGTTGGCACCTCCTACTTTGCCATACCGGTTTAGGACTTGCTCTGAAATGCTTGTTATGTGGTGCACACTGGCAGAGGGCAGACTCACACCACCCAACTTTTGTATGTAGAGCACTGACCTGCATCTTAGCCTGCTCTCATCTGCCTCAAACAGAGAGGCAAGACAAGGCTCACACTGCAAGTCCAAGGCCAGCTGCTCGGCCACCCAGCCAGCCGTGCAGGTGAGACTCTGTGCGTGCAGTGACAGATCTGTCAGCGCATTGCTCAGGGCACAGCTGGGCAAAAGCAGGCCTGCACTGTAGGGGAACTCTGGGGCCACAGGCCTCCCAGGAGCTGGGTGATACTGGGCACGAATGCTGCCCAGAGTTAGAGCTCTCCTCTGAGACAGGGATACGTCCCAGGGGCTGGCAGTGCCACTGCTGGGTGGTGAGCTGGGGACCAGGCTGCAGCTGGCCAGCAGTTTGTAGTAAGCAACCTGGAACACAGCACAGGTGGGGCTGCCATTGCTGCCACAGGCTTGCTGGAGAGCCCTAAGAAAGTGCTCCAGAGGGTCCAGGCTGAAGGCATGTGTGTGGAGGTGCTGGGAAGGAGTGCCTTTTAGACATGTGTGGTTGGAGGAAAGCCACTTGAGGCTTTCAGCATTGAGCAACAAGCTCAGAAATCCCAGTTTGCGTTTGCTCTTAATAATGTATCTCCCCACAGAGTCTGTTAAGTTGACAAAGCAGCTCCTGGCCTCATCGAAGAGGTTGCTTATTTTGGTGTAATTCCCAGCTAGCAAAGGCTCCCTTCCATAGGGACCTCTGCCATAAAACACATCACACAGGGAGCTCATCAGCTGCACAAACTTGGCAGTCCCGCTGCAGCTCTGAAACGAGGCAAGGCCCAGCTTCTGGAGGTGCTCCAGGGCCTCAGCAACACCCTCGCTGAACAGCAGGGAGGCAGGGTTGACCTTCAGGTGGGAACTCCCTTTACTCCCAGCCCTGCCTGACCCAGGACTGCACGGCTCCAACACCTTCTGCCCGCCCAAAGCTGCCAGCTCCACCACATGCTGCCAACACATGGTGTCACCGAGCCACTGGACCCTGTGGAAGCACTGCAGAGCATTCCTTATCAGCAGGAGGGCATGAGGAACATCAAAGAAGTATGCGATGCTGTGAGCAGAACCAGGTGGATGCTGGAAAGTGCACCGAGTCCTTTTGGGATCTATCCTGATGCCCAAAGCTCTGGCAGTCTCAGCACCACGAGCAGAGGCCCCCGATGTCACAGCCAGCACCACGATCCCAACGCTGTTCAGCTTATGGATGGCCTGACGGAGGAGCTGAGCAAGGAAGGGGCCAGATGTGCTGTTCACCAAGAAATAGCCCAGGGGAGCTGTCCAAGGGCTGGAGATGCCGACTGCCATGAGGACTATCGCTTGTGATGCCAGTGGAGCTTCATCAGCATCAAGGATGCCTGCTCCCAAGTCAACAAAGCCCGAGAGCTGCTTGCTCCGTGGGTCCCACTCCTGCTGCTTCTGCAGAGACACGTCCTGTACCAGCACGGCGCAGCAGCGGCAGGCCTGCTCCCCTCTCTCCACCTTTTCCTGAAGCTGGAGAAAAATGTCACTGCTGAAGCCTGCAGCAGCCTCGTTATTAGACAGCCAGCTGGAAAAAAAAAAAAAAGGCAGGATGTGATCAGGAGACGTGGTTCTGGAGAAGCTGAACAACAGGCAGCATATTTGACCACTGAGGGCATGGTCAGCCATGCCCCGAGCTGCAGAGCAGGCTGACACAAGCAGGGCTAAGAAGGCAGCCCTGCTTTCCTTCATGCATAGTCCAAGTTTCTTTCCTCTAACCCCAACCAAGGAAAGCACTGACCATGCAGGGAAGTAACAAAGAAGCTTCAGGACAGATCTGTTACACCTATTTCTACACCAGTACTGAAAATACATTATGAATGAATGAATGAATAACTAGAAACTTGCTTTGTCAGGCTGTAAGGATGAGGGAGGGGAAGAATCTTCCGTAGGTAATCATAGGCCTTAATGTGGTAGAGATGGAGAAAACAAGCAAATTGCCTCATTTCTGGTGAGTAGTCTGCCATCCGCCTCCAGCTGTGCAACTCTCGAGGCAAATCTGTTTAAGAAATCACAAAAGGGCAACTTTAGTGAAAGAAGTAAATGGCTGAAAACAGAGGGATGCTTGACACAAATGCACTGCAGAATACAAGGCAACACAGCAGGGCCTCTGGAACAACTCGGTCCTGAAGTCCGGTGTGAAATGCAGGGCTCAGGCACGGTAGCACTGTGCCTCGCCTTTTCCTTGGTTAAGCAAAGACGCGAACCGGGGGCGAGGGAGCGCACTCTGCCTCAGCGAGCGTCCCGGCAGTACCTGAAAACTGCGCCTGCAGCAAACTCACGATTTCCTCAGACAGCTGCCGCTTTGCCGCCAGCTCCCTGAGGATGCTCGGCACGCTCCTGCGCCGGGGCGCGGGGCCGCATCTCCCGGCGGCCGCCGGCGGCTGCGCCTGGTGCTGCGCGGCGTGCGGCGGCGGCCTCGGCGGGGCGGCGCGCTGGCCCTGCAGGCTGTAGTTGTGGTCCCCGGCGGGCGGGCTGGGCAGCGGCTGCTTCAGCGCCCGCCCGGGGGTGCTGCTCTTCGTGCGGCCGACGCCGGGCGGCTCCTGGCGGGGGAAGGAGAGGGGAGGTCACGGCACACGGCGGAACGCCCGGGGGGAGCGGGGAGCGCGCCCGGTACCCGCCCGCACCGAGGGGAGGAAGCGGGAGGGCACGGCCCCGCGCCGCAGCTTCCGCCGCAGCCCGTAGCACTCGAAGTCCCCTTCGGCGAAGTGTCGGGAGCAGAGGATGGCGCCGGGGCCGGGCCGCCACGCCCGGCGGCTCCGCGGGTCCACGCGGTTCACGGCGCGGATCCACTCGCGGCGCTGCGCGGCGTCCACCGGGAACCTGCGGCAGAGAGATACGGCGGGATGAGGGCACGGAGGGGCGGCGGGCGGGCTGCGGGGCGGGCACACTCACTGGTGGAAGGAGATGCCGTGCTCGCGGCTCCGCCCGGTGTCGCGGGCGGTGCAGCCCAGCGCGGAGCAGCTCCGCGTCATGGCCGCCGCCACCGCCGCCGCGCCCGCCGCCGCGCGCGCGCCACGGCCCGCCCGCCCATTCGCCGCCGCCGCCGCCCGCGCGCCCGGCCGCCACCTCGCCATTGGCCGGCGGGCCCGTCGGATCGCGGCCCCATTGGACGCGGCTGCGCGGCCGCGTCACCGCGGCGGCGGCGGCGGGAGCTGGGGCGGCCCGAGCCAACCGGGAGCGGCGGTGGCGGCCGCCAATGGGCGTAGCCAGTGGCGAGGGGCGATCCTGAGCGCCAATGGGAGCCGCGCCTTCCGCCCCTATTTATACCGGGGCCGGCAGCGCCCGCCGCCTCTCCCGCTGTGTACCCGCTGAGCCGCGCCATGCGGCCCAGGCAGCGCCCGCCCCGCGTGCGGCGTCTGCCCGCCGAGCGGCCGCGGAGCCCGGCGGGAGGCGGCAGCGCAACTGTGCCCCGGCTGCCGTGAGGAGGTGGGTCCGGGGCTGCTGCCCCCGACTGTGGAAGCCGGCCGAGCACCCTTGGGCCGTTCCCCCGCCCTGGGGCGGCCCCTGTCCCGTGATGAGCCTCACTGCTGTTCACATCATGAGCACGCCATGATTACTGCCCTTGAGCTGAGGACAGGCGGCCCCCGCGCTGCCGGCGCTGCGCCCCGGCTCCCCCCGCTCCCACCGCCCCTAACCCGTCTCCCTCTTCCCCAGGGCCGATGGCTGTTCCCGTCCCGAGGGACACGGAGGACACGCGTGGAAGGAGGCGGCTGCACATCCCCACACACACCCTCCCACCACCGCCACCACCCCCGGTGCCCGCGGCTGACCGCCGCTCCCGCCCCGGGAAGGCGCGGCCCCGCCGCTGCCGCCGCCCGGAAGCCGCGGGGCGCGCCCGGAAGGCGGTGGCGGCCGGGAGGCGGTGCCGGGGCTGCCACGTTGGAGCAGTCCGGGGACGGCGAGCGCCGGGGACGCCGAGGTGAGGGCAGGCACGGCGCAATGCTCTGATTTGCAGCTGTTCTCCTCCGGCTCCCGTGGGAAACGGGGCGAGGGTGGCGGTCCCGCCGGCCGGGCCGGGCGCTCCCGGGGCAGGGGAGCCCTCGGGCGCTGAACGGGACCCAGAAAGAGCCACTGAGGGTGCTGGGCTGCACGGTCCGGGCAGGGTCCTCCCGGGGCTGGGTCTGTTCCGTGGGGTAGGGCAGAGAGCTGCTGTAGGGTGCCCGATGCCTCGGTGCTGTGGGAAGAGCGTTCGCACAGCTGCTGAAGCTTTGCGCACGTTTTCCTGTGTTATGTTCCGCAGCCGTCAGTTTCCTCTACGTGTCAGTGTTATTCTGCTAATGGAGAGTTGTTCCTCCCCTCCCCCGGGTGTCCTCTGGAGAGGGTGGCCTGGGTGTCTGTCTGAGGGATATCTTTAGGAACATGGTCCCTCTGCCGAGCCCCAGTGCAGGTCCTGATCCCGTGGCAGTGCAGCCTCGCCATGCACCATGTAAGCATCACCTCTTTTGGTCTTGCTTTCCAGCACAATGAAGCTGAAGGAAGTAGACCGTACTGCCATGCAGGCATGGAGCCCTGCCCAGCAGCACCCCATTTACCTGGCCACAGGTGAGTTTTTGGGAAGCACGTGCTGGCAGACTGTGTGTGGTGGCTGCACACCATGAATGAAGTGGTACACCATTATTGAAAGCTGGAGGAGTTACTCTGTGTCCTGGGGGCTGGAGTGGGGTGTATGTTGTGGGGTTTTGAGAGGAGTTCTTGCATTGCGCTGATAAAAGCACGCTTTGCATTCTGCAAGTGACAGCCAGCATCCTCCCCTTTCTGCCAGGGAAAGGTGACACCAATCCTAAGCACTTGTGGCTCCTTTGTAACTTTATCCGTGTTTTATGCATCGTTAGGGAGAGGTACTTGCCCAAAGCTTTTCCTGCTCATAGTCATTAAGAAACGCCCAAACAAAGGGCCATGGGGAGGAGAGTTGTGTGGAACATCTGAGAAACAGAATGATCCCATCTCAGGATCCTTTTTGAAAGGATGATGTTTTTGTTCCCCTTCTTGTGCTGCATTTGCAGTTGCTGCTCTGTGTATCATGCCCTTCTCACTGCCAGGCCTGCTTCCTCACAGGTACCTCAGCTCAGCAGCTGGATGCAACCTTCAGTACAAGTGCTTCTCTAGAAATATTTGAGTTGGATTTAGCAGACCCTTCCCTGGATATGAAGAGCTGTGCCACATTCTCCTCCTCACACAGGTAGGCAGTGTTGTAAGAGAAAAGTACAGTGTGTGGAAGTGTTATGTGTGATATGCATAGAAATGTCGCTTCACATGGTTTGGCTGCACTTGTTGAGGAGAGAAGCAGAAGTTCAGCACTGACAGATGAAGGCAAGTGTGTGCAATTGATGCTGTGGGGCAGCAAGCTTGGACTCTAAGAAAGCAGCTTATGGTTTGACATAAACAGAAAATTTTTGAGTGTATGTGTGGACCCTTTATTTCAGGAAGCCTCTGGGATTCACAAGAAAACAGAATAAAATGTGAAATTGTAAAAATATGGTGGCAGCTTTTCATGTTGCACCATCCTGTTTGTATTTATGCATTTCAGGGGGACTCCTGTAACATGATTAACTTGGGTTATGTTGTGTGTGTTCCTACAGCTGGGAAGCCAAATTCCTGGCTGCACAGCTCCACTTAGCTGTTAGTGCCTTACCATGTGTTTATCCAGACAAGTATTGTTAGCATCAGAGCATCCAGTTCCCATCTCAGCAGCTCTCTGGCAGAGCTGAAACTGCCTCCATCCCTTTTTAAATGCCCTGCTCTGTGAGCAGAGCTGATGTCAAAATGTCCTACTGACCTGCTCAGAGCAGGAGGCACTGGATCTTTGTTTCATTGTTCTACCTTGCTTTAACTATGACTGAGATTCCTCAAGGAATTCCTTGCCATTTACTTTCTGAATTTCTAGAAAAAATTATAGCCAGGATGCAGTACTCCTTGCAAAGTACCTCCCTTGACCAGCAACACAAGAATTTGACTTTGCCTCAGAGAATGCATTAAAAATGAGGTTAAGGGTTGCTTGTTTGTTTCTAATTAAAGATTAGATAGCAGTCTATACGTCAGGCCATATTTTAGTTTTCAGCAAATCATGTCCAGGTGATTAGACCCACAAAAGATAAATCCTTAATTGCCCTCCAAGCAAAGTTTTGCACTGCTTTTGCATAACCATGCTTTATCTTGGAAAGAGTAAAGGGCAAAAGGGAAGTAATTGCGCTGTTAATTTTGGGGTTTTGTTTCTCATTGTTTCCTGCCTTCATTTTGGGCTGTTTTAAGTCCTATTCAGTCTTGCTAATGATGCCTGGACAATCCTCTCAGTTACTTCGTTTCTTGCATAGTTAGGTGCAGAAGCATAAAAATCATAGCCAGGAATGGGTCTGTGTGATATCACAGACCAGTTTCCATTTGTAGCATCATTCTTTGGTGAAGCCCTGCTGTAATCTTAGCACTGGGAGCCTGAACACTTGGCTGTTGTGGTATTTCTCACCCAGCATATGCTCCTTGGGTACCTTTCTGCAATCTCTATCTTACCATGCAAGAGTTGCTGTGATTTGAAGAAGTTACTTGAAGATTGCCTGGAGGTAACAAATAGATGAGCAATATTACAGTGAATGCTGAGGTATCTCCTTGCCACCTTCCAGTCAATGTGGGTTTGCTTTCTGCTTGCATTTGAGCTGATAAGTGGCTGTGTCATTTTATGTAGAACATACTCATTCTTTGCATGGCTAAACAGCAGGAATGTTGTTTTGCTTAGGCAGGAAGTTAATTGAGTTGAAGGGAGTTTGGGTATTTACAGATGGACACAATCTGTAATTGCTGGAAGTATGTTTGATTCCTCTTGAGTTAGCCTGAGAATAGGCTGTGGTCCAAGAGATGTGTCTGTGATGTTGGCTAAACTTGCTGAGTCCCTGGCATGGCAGACAAAATACTTGCACATCCAAAAGTGCCGATATGGAAAAGCATATGGGATTTTTCTAGTTTCACCTGTTTCTTCTCCTGTATGAAGCTGCTCACAGATAGCAGAGATTTTTCTCAGGCTGTGGCTGGATTGGCTGGCAGCCCTTACTTTGATGCCTGCTGTTGTCAGGAGCACTTACCTGATTTTGCAGCCAGGACATTGGAGATGTTACCAGTTTGTGGGTCATTGGTTGTGCCTCTTGTTAATGAGCAGAATTGGGGCATGCCCTCCTGATGGAAAGGGTTGTGCTGAGACTCATCCTTAGGGAGCAAAAATGGGATGTATCAACCTCTGGGGAGCTGGTGGTGGATGGTGCTCAGACTGTGGGCCCTCTTTGTCTTGCAGGTACCACAAGCTGATCTGGGGCCCTCACAGCATGACCTCAGGGGACAGAGTGTCTGGAGTGCTGATTGCTGGGGGTGAAAATGGCAATGTCATCTTGTATGACTCGGCCAAAATCCTAGATGGGGAGGCTGAGGTGATAATAGCCCAGAAGGACAAGCACACGGGACCGGTGAGAGCGCTCGATGTCAACATGTTCCAGGTTGGTTTTTGGGCTGTTTCTCTTAACATACCAGCAATAGAGGAGTGGCCTATCTTAACTCATAACCTCAGATGTTTCTGCTGCTTCCCCTCCCCTGAAAAGCATGAACTATATTTGGTGTTTGAACGCCTCTTTGTATTTAGTAGGAAAAACCTGTCCCATTACTGGCATTTCATATGGGGAATGAAAGTTCTTTCATTTGTTCTTTCCCCTCAGCAGTTTACCTTGTCAACTTAGCTGATCTGTTTAGCTCTGCTTATTTGTGAAGCAGAGGTGTTCTTTAGGGTGTTTTTAGTCAGTCTCTTCTGTGCATTGTGCCAGTCACAGAGGAAGGAATTATGTGCTCTCATGCATGTTTCTGGTGAGATCAGTTTTCAGGTCTCTCCTTTGGGGTTTGGGTAGGATCCACCTTCAAGGCCCCCTTCCTAAGAGGAGACAGCAAGGAAACACAGCCATGTGGCCTCTTGAGCAGAAGGGCTCTCAAAACCAACAATCCTTCCCACACCACCAATGAGCATTTACTTCCTTCTATATGCAGTGTGTTGGTTTTTCCCTGCTGCCACCAGCTGTCTGAGAATTCATTTGGATTTGTTTCCTAAATAACACTTCTGTCCCTGCACACTTGCCTCCAGCAAGGCTGCACTGTGTTCATTGTGCCCTCTCCGAATTGCTTCCTGTCCCTTTCTGCCTGTTGTGAGCTCAGGGCTTGCCTGTTATCAGCCACAAAATGTGACCAAAGGGCACTTGGTGACCTTGGCTCATGTTGCCCTGCCTGGACTTTTGCAGGTGCAGGAGTGCTTTGGATGGCTGCACTCACTGGGCAGGGCAGGAATGCCACACTGTGCAGAGCAAAGTTCTGTGGTGGCCATAACTGCAGCACTGCTTTCTCCTCTGCCCTGTCACTCTTTTCCCTGCATCTGTTCCTATATCCTGAGCAGATAGGAGAAATCTGCAGTGTCCTGCAGGTCTGATGCCTCCCAGCAGCTAAGACTGGGAATGCTGATGCTGAAATACTCTTAATGTCTATTAATATTTCCTACAGACTAATCTGGTGGCCTCTGGTGCTAATGAGTCTGAAATCTATATCTGGGACTTGAACAACTTTGCTACACCAATGACACCAGGAGTGAAGACACAGGTACCAGATTTGTGTTTATTAAATTCTCCAGAGCAGACTCATGGAGAGAAAGATGCATGGCAGTTGGGTGGCAGCTGATTGAGATTTGCAGTTTTAAAGCAGTCTCAGGAGCATGGAGGAGGGGAAGCCTCTTGAAGTCAATCTTGGATAGTAGCTGCATACAGGGGTGACTGGATGCTGCTGCTTTTGTAGCCCCTGGGGAGCAGTGTCCTGGCTGGGCCTGTAAGTGCAAGCGTGCACAAATCCATGCAGTGAGTGGTGTGCTCAGCTTCCCCTGCAGCAACCCTGGATGTGCTGTCTCCTTTATCCACAACAGACCTGCAGTTTTGGCTTGCTGCACAAGCCAGCCATGTCTTCATGTTTTTGTTAAGAAATTGTATTTGGCCAGGGAAAACTGTGGTGTCCCCTTAATCTTTGGGAAATGTTGCATTTTATCAAGCAGCAAGCAGAGTCTTTTAGGCTACACTCCTTTTCAAATACCATAAGCATTACTTGGCTTTTAGTCCTCCTCTACCTGTTTTACTGCATGCACAAATCTGAAGATGGTGAAGGTACACAGAGAAAAGTAGGAGAAAGACAAAAAGCAGCTACTGAGAAGTCAAATGTTGAGGCAGTAGGTTTTGCAGTTACCTTGGTGGGTTTCAGGGAGTAGTTGGATTGCTGTGCTCAAGGTCCAGTGTTTAGCCTGTGTCTCTTAAAGATCATCTGTGGGGAAAAACAATAGTCTTTTGTGCCTTTTGCCTTGTGAAGGAAATGGAAGAATGGGAGGAAGTTGTTTCAAAGCAAATACACTTCTGTTGCTGTTACAAAATTCCACAGAAGTTCGTGGTTGCTGGAAAATGGGTTTATTGCTGCATGATAATTTGGAGACAAAAAAGTGTGCAAATGGGATGAGAAGTAATCTTCAATTTAAAGATTTTTAGTTTAAGCTCTGTGAGGTTTGGTTACTTGGTTTAGTTCAAGTAATTTATTAACATGTAGGCATTTGAGGGGATGTTCACCGTAGAGATCCCTGTAAAAGACTTTTTATGTCTAATAGTGATTTTTTTAGGCCAGGATATCTTTTAATCCATATGCATAATGACTACCAGAAATAATAGGGCAACAAGAGCTGGGTTAATACTGCTTTTAATTGTTGGTCTAAAAGTAAGAACTGGAGGGGAATTAAAAAAAAAAGGCATGTAATTTCTCCAAGCAAACCTTTTTTTTTTTTTTGCTAAATAGAAACTTAATAGTCCAAGACAAAAGAGCAGTTCATATGTCTGGATATACTTTCATAGAGTAGTTTTCTGTTCTTGAAGACAGTTTTGCTTAGTCTTGTTTTAATAACTGATGTGTAGTACTGTGAAGCAGAAAATAACAGAGAAATTCTAAACATCAGTGTTCTCAGGTGTTGTACACTACAGCACGTGTAGAAAGGAAGCCAGAACACACGGGGCACTCTCCTTGCAGATTTCCCACTTAGCAAGTGCTGAAAAGAGCGGGGTTTGGGCCTGCGGGGTTGTGACAGGCTGTTGTGTGTGTGCCGCAGCCTCTGGAGGACATCAGCTGCATTGCATGGAACAGGCAAGTGCAGCACATCCTGGCGTCCGCCAGCCCCAGCGGCAGGGCCACCGTCTGGGACCTCCGGAAGAACGAGCCCATCATCAAAGTCAGCGACCACAACAACAGGGTGAGTGCTCTCTCTAGTGCTCTGTCTCCCTGGTTCTCTCCTGCAGCTGCTGGTGCTTGCACAGAGCTCCAGGGATGGGTCAGGGCACCCCTTTTTGTGTGACACATGTGGCATTCATGTTCCCTGAAAAAATCCCTTCACCCAGGACTTCTCTCCTGGGAAGCTGAGAGGCCTCAGAGAAAAGGAAAACAATTCTTATCTCATTTGCTTCTCCTGTGTTGTTCTCTCTGAAATGTGTTTGGAGATTGTTTACCCACATGTGATTGTTCCATTGGATTCTGGTGTGAGTTGTTTTGAGTCTTTGGCCAACTGGGGCCAAGCTGGGTCAGGACTCTGGAAAGAGTCACTAGTTTTCATTATTATCCTTTTAGCATTCAGTAAGTATCCTTTCTGTAATCTTTAGTTAGTGTAGTATTCTTTAATATAATATAGTAAGATAATAAAGTAATAAATTTTAAATATAAAATAATATTTAAATATAATATATATATAATTTTATGTAATAAAGTAGTAAATTAGCCTTCTGAGAACATGGAGTCAGATGCATCATTCCTGCCTTCATTGGGGGTACTTGGCAGATACAATAGCCAGAGATACTGGTGCCTGGCCCAGTTTGCTCTTGGGAGTATATTTGTGCAAGAGGGGTTGTCGGCATTATCAATTAAAATAGCCAGGTGCAGGCTGAAGCAAGACAAGTCACTATCAGAGTGATGATTGATTGAATTTTGAAAAAGCACTTACTGATCTGTTTGGGGCTATCACAGAAAGATTTTATTGATTTTTGCCACAGAGAAGTGTGGCATTGACCAGATTACAGGGGTGCTCCTGTAGTTACAACCACCATGCCGCACCTTTAGGCAGTATAAGTGCAAAAAGCTTCATGGAGAGTGACATATTTGTATAATTTTGTATTGTTTTAAATAGAATATCACTATAACAAACTCCAAAGATACAGCAAGAGTTAAAAATGAAACTTAGAAGTGGGTAGTTGGGAAGTAGCTCGTTCCTCACAGTATTATTATTTTGATAAACTGCGTAACTTTCAGTGTTTTCTGTGTTTGTTGCCTGACATAACAGCAGCACAGTAGGCTGTCTTCATCATGTGATGGTAGTCCTGTGATACAATGTTCTCATGCCAATAACCTCTGCCTAATGATGGCTTTTATTAAAATAGCAATAAAAATAATAGAGGATAAGGTTTATATGGTGAGCTTTAGTCTTTTCTCACATTAAAACCTAGGACTGTGGAAAAGTCAGCACAGTGTAATCTGTCTGAAAGGACCCTGGGAAACTGAAGTGCAAGTCTCCTCATTCACAGGAATAAGGAGAATTTCCCAGTCTGAATGCAGTCAGAAATAATGCCTGGAAAGACAGCTGCAAATTCCCTTGCAGTGGTGTTTTACTATACACACAGACATATTTGGGCTAGTTTTCTTTTTCCTTTAGTGCTCCTCACCTGTGTGATGCTTTGGCCCAATGTTTCCCCTCAGATGCACTGCTCAGGCTTGGCATGGCACCCTGAAGTTGCCACCCAGATGGTTTTGGCCTCAGAGGATGACAGGCTGCCTGTTATTCAGATGTGGGACCTGAGATTTGCCTCCTCCCCACTTCGTGTTCTGGAAAGTCACACAAGGTATGAGTCTTACATACCGTGGTGAGCTCCATGCTGTTTGCACTGTTGGTGCCTGCCCTGGTTTGTACATCCCACCTCCTGCTGTTCCCTGGGGAGGAAGGCTCCCTTGGTGCTGGCAGTTTCAGCAGCAGCCACTGCTGTATGCTGGCTTGCTGACCAGCCAGCCCTGTGCCATGAAAGACTTGTGTTTTTGGAGCTTGGTACTCTGAAGGAAACCAGCCCCAAAATTAAATAAATAGACAAACCCACCAGGCTGCTGAAACAGTGAAGCTACTTGTTTGTTTGTAAATATTTTAAGAAGAGGAAGCTAAGGAAGAAAGAATTAGTAGTAGTTGATTTTGGCTGAATAACATACTAAAGGTGCACCCAGGCACATCCTTGTGTGGGTTTTCACAGTTTCTGTGCCCCTCAGTCTCCTAAATGCCTTCACTTTGGTTATAGTGGATGATTTTGTTAAATTCTTGTCCCTCCTCCATTGTTGGTGAAACTTTCCTTGTTGCTCAGATCTAGTGCTTGATTTAAGAAGGGAGAACAGTGTTATGGCTTTTACCAAAACTGCTGCCAGTAGGTTCTGCTGGCTTGAATGTCTTGCTAATAAAAAGCTGCAAAGCTTCCTAGTCACTGACCTTACCTGTGGGTTGGCACACTGGGTGTTAGTGACACTGCAGGCAAACAAACCATATTGTTACTGATGCCCAGCTTCTCCCATGTGACTGTTGCATGTAATTATCTAATGCAATGGCTGCATCTTTATACCTTTTCATGCAGAAAATAGAAAACATCTATTTCAACAAAACAATTTTTCAACATTGAAAAATTGCACCTCTTGTAAGAGGAAGGGGTAAAGAAGGCATTTTGATGTGGGCTGCTGAACTTCTAAATATGCTTTGTTTATCACCATTTTGCATTTACATTAAGCTTTTTCTTTGTTGTGGCTTTTCATGCAGGGGTATATTGGCCATTGCTTGGAGTATGGCAGATCCAGAGCTGCTACTTAGCTGTGGGAAGGATGCTAAAATTCTCTGCTCCAACCCTAACACAGGAGAGGTACTGTATCCATACCCCTTTGAACAGATATATTTGGGATTTTTAGAGGTGGCACATGTAAAGCACGTGTTCCTGTGCTTGCATTCCTATGAATTATGCTTCTGTGGGATGTTGCCCCCTATCCTATTTGCTATACATGTTTTCTGAGCTTGTTGTGGTAGTGCAGGATTCCTTCCTGGTATTGTCAATATTACACATTTGTCCTTGCAGCTTCTCTCTTACTGAGTTGTGATGTCCCTGTTCCTTAGAAGAGATGGAAATGGCTCCACTTAAACTAAGGATATGCTTCCTACTCTTTTGAGTTCAATGTGGCTGGATCATGGTTGCAATTGCCTTTTTCCTTTTCTAAGAACTTTATCCAGCCAGGAGGGTGTTTTTAGGTTGCCATAGTTGTAGCAGATCAGTGAGAGCCGCTCAAATCCCACCCCACTCTTTTTGCGTGGGAATATCTTGCAAAGAGAATGCAGATCTGTTTTTCAGACAGTGTTTGTCCCTAGACCAGGAAAAAAGGCTTCAGACATGCTGGAGGGCTCCTTGCCTCCAGTGGGCAATAATTGTGGAATGGGAAGTGTTTCTCAAATTCAGACATTGGGCCAAAAGTGCAAAAGCTGTACAATGTTAGATGAGTTATCTGAGCTGGATCCTGTGCTGTTACAATTTTTTTAAAACTAAAAATGAGTTCCATAGGAGACAGCATTTTGTTCTTTGAGTTTCTACTGGTTTGTGGTTAAATATCTGCTGTAAGGGGAGCTTGTCTGTTCCATGGCACAAAAGGCTGGACTGCCCAGGGTGCAGGTTTTAACCTTTTTAGTTTTCCTGTGAAAACAGACTTCCTCCACACAGTGTATGAGGATACCTAAATCAGCTCTGAATAAGCTAATGTGAATGTGAGCAGCTCACAGTGGGACAGCACAGACACACCCCACCTGCATCATTTGTCCTGTGAGGATTCAACAGAAGGTTTAATGGGAGGAGGAGGAGATAAAGCAGTGGTGTGTGGTGTTCTGCTGTTTGGGGATCATCAGGGTTTGCCCACTGTCAGTGTGTGTGGTGATGGGGAGGCTGCTGGGGAGCGGGGAGAGCAGAGCGGCCTTGGGGCACACGGGAAGGTTGTTGCTGTCGGGCAGGGTGCTCCATGAAAGCTCTGATTTGTTGGGCTTGGTTTGCTCCCCAGGTGCTGTACGAGCTGCCCACAAACACACAGTGGTGCTTTGACATCCAGTGGTGCCCCAGGAACCCTGCAGTGCTCTCTGCAGCCTCCTTCGACGGCCGCATCAGCGTCTACTCCATCATGGGCGGCAGTGCCGATGGCCTCAGGCAGAAACAAGTTGACCAGGTGGTGAAAATTGTTCAGAATAGGGACAGAAAGGGGGAGGGGGTGAACAAAATATGGGAAGTTTTCAGTGGTTGCCTGCAGCCCTGCTTGCAGGAGTACCCCGTCAGCACAAATAGATGTTTCATTTATAGCACAAATAGATGTTTCGTTAATTAGAGTAATGTCACTTTGGCTTTTCCCCCTTGTGTTATCAAAGCTCTCCTCGTCTTTTGGGAACCTCGATCCCTTTGGCACAGGGCAGCCCCTGCCTCCCCTGCAGCTCCCCCAGCAGACTGCCCCACAGAGTGTGGTGATGCCTCTGAAGAAACCACCCAAGTGGATCCGGCGGCCCATGGGAGCATCCTTCTCGGTAAGGAGAGACTGTGGGATTCACATTCTCTGAACCTGAGAGAAGCAGAGAAAAGAATGATCAAAACAGTTGTTGTCTCATTCACTGCTCCTGTGTTGTGCCAAGGTAGAATGCAATATGGAGATGTTTACCCAAGGTGATGGTGTTTTGTTTCCTTGGCCTATCAGGGCCAAGCGTGTGTGTCAGGACTGTCTGACAGTCATGAGATGCTGTGCAGTTGGGTGCTTGGCAGATTCAGTTTAGATTTAGTGTAATGTAGTATAATAAAGTAGTTAATTATCTGATATTTCTGATAATATCCTTCTGATATCAGTGGAGTCCTCCTCATCATTTCTCCCTGCCACAGGAGTCATGATGGATGCTGTAAGAGACCGGGATGGGCAGGGCTGGCCTGGCAGGTAGGGAGATAGTGCTGCCACCTGCCAAACTCCTTAGAAGGGGGGAGTTCAGTGTGGTGCTCCACCCTGGGAGATCTTGCTCTTTGTTATCATAATGGGAGATGCTCAGGATGCCTTCCAGACAGGGCACTGGCAACAGCAAAAGCCTGACCAAAATGCTTGGGAAAGGAAACCTTGCTGAGAGACATTTGTTTGTATCTTGGCATTAGGGCTTTGCTTTTGTTTCTGTGCACTGCTTGCTTTAGAGTAAGTAAATATACATTGGGGGAGAATGAGACCAAACTGGGCAAGTATCTGGGACTTTACAGCTTCAAACTGCACTCATGTGAGTCAGTATGGTGGAGAGCACTCAGGTTAGCTTTGATCCAAGTAACAGGAGTTGCTGTAGCAGCACAAGGGTACGTTCCTCCATGGATGGTTCATTTGCAGAGGAGCCACCTGAGGGGATGGCAAGCTCAGCTTTTTTTGCTCCTTGGCTCCACTTCTGGCTTATTTTCTAAACCCACAGGCCATTTATTTGGGAATTTCTGGAGATTTTAGCCTGTTCATTTGAATTTGATTTCTCTGCTGCAATACTACTCAATTTTCAGCATCATATATTGTTTATTCATGATCTGATGTGCAAATTAAATGCAATTTTTTCCTGTCAGAGAGAAGTGATGTTGCCTAGCCACTGACTGATGTGTCATTTTATGATGTTTATTCCCTTATTTGTCCTGGTTTCCTAGGAGCCAGGTGTCAGTCTTTTCCCTGGCTAGGCTTTTGCTTTTTTATAATGCAGGTTTTACTGGATTTGCCTGTGTAAATTAACTTTGAGCTATAGAATGAAATAATATAAATATCCTAATTATTTTTTTGTGTTGATTTGACATCTTCAAATGTTGTCACAACTTACTGCCTATCTCTCAGGAGAGTTTCAGCTGCTGAGCAGCCTGGTAAGCGCAGGGCAGACATCATGCTTGAGCATTTACTTAATAATGTGAAGTAAAGGTTTCTTTGGCAACTGCATTGCAATATCATTAGATACTCCATTGTTGCTGGGTACTGCACAGACCCACAGCTCCAGCTCTCAGTTTCTGGTCTGTCTTTTGTCTGAGAAAAAAACAGGCACAGGAATGGCTGTGCTTATAAATCTTATACATGTGAACCAACTTATCCAACAATATTACAGGCATAGAAGTATGGGATGGGGGAAAACAAATAAATGAGCAGATGTCAGGAGTGTTATCAGACAATAATCACATATTTGTTATATAAAATACATTTTGATACATATATCAAAATGTATACTTGTATTCTCATATACTGTGTGTGTGCTTCAATTCCAGTTTGGAGGCAAGCTAGTGACATTTGAGAATTCCAAAATACATTTTGATACAGGCTCCCCTGCTGCATTCTTGTATTCTCACATGCTGTATGTGTGCTTCAATTGCAGTTTGGAGGAAAGCTGGTGACATTTGAGAACTCCAAGCCTCCTCAGCAGCCAGGCATGGAGCAGCAGCAGCAGCATCCCCACGTCTACGTGAGCCAGGTCGTCACAGAGAAGGAGTTCCTGGCCCGCTCAAACCAGCTGCAGGAGGCTGTGCAGTCCCAGGGCTTTGTCAGCTACTGCCAGAAGAAAATGGACATGGCCCTGGCTGACTTTGAGAGGAACGTGTGGGCCTTCTTAAAGGTAACAGGCTGGTGGCCCTGCAGGAGCCCCCCAGGGACTGGGACAGCCAGGACATGGTTCCTTCTGCACATTTGGCTGAAAAGGTGCTGGGACAGCCAGGACATGGTTCCTTCTGCACATTTGGCTGAAAAGGTGCTGGGAACCAAAAGCTGCAGGCTGTGGGAATAGTGCCCATGCGCCATGGCACTGCAGGAGCCCACCAGAGGAGGGAGGGTCCTCAGAACCAAGGGGGTTTGTGGGGAGTCATGGCAAAGCAAAGGTGTGGGTGAGGGTATCCCATGGTTTTGGATATTCCCCATCAGCACATATTTGTATAGGGTTTGTGAGAAGGATTAAAGCTTTGGGATAGCTTTAGATGGGCTTTCACTGCTCACTCTAAGCATTTAGAGGTTTCCAAGTGAAGCAGACAAACACTTGGTTCACGTGCAGTAACGAGATGGAAGCCTTGCCCAAGTCACTGAAGGTTTTTGCATTTCTCTTTATTACATTCAGTCTATTCAAGTCATTAAATCTCCCTGGGTCATTTGTGGCAGTGAGGGAGAAAATGGAAAATTGTGAATTGCAGTATAGTCTTTAACTCTTTAAAGGTGAACTTCGAAGAGGATTCACGTGTTAGATACCTCGAGCTCTTAGGATACAGGAAGGATGATCTGAAGAAGAAGGTAAATGTGAAATATGTGAGATGAATAACTTTTGAATTTCAGACTTTAATTTCAGAATTCTTACAGAAAACAGTTTGCTCTGTTGGGTTTTCTCAATACTTTTGTCTTCTTGTAATATGGACGTTCAGTGGAAACGCCAGAGCAGGCAGCAGACTTCAGAGGTGTGTCTGCATCTGGCTGTCCATTGTTGATGTGAAGTTCTCCCTCATCAAAAGGCCTTGATATTTATTGATCCAGGCTATGGATCAATAAATGTAACTTTGCTATGTGACATCCTTCTACTCGAGCATGGTGGAATGGGATCTGCTTTTAGGCTTTCTGGTTGAAGAACATGTAAGCAATTTTCATTAACTAGAAATATCTGGGATAGTCTTTTTTGTTTGTGGGAGACATCCTTCATTTTTGAAAGGAAAGGAGAAAAAACAAGCCCAAAGGTGGTTACATTTCGAAAAGCAAAGTTTGGATTACCAGGAAGCAATTTGCACATCATTATAGACCTTTCTTCCCAGCTGGAAGATTTTTATTCAGTGTTACAGGGAGTTACCTGCTGTGCCTTTTGGCTCTGTTGTTTTCAGCTGTCTACCCAGGAACTATCTAGTATTTCTTCAGCTCTGTTTCAGTGGATTTTAACATCTGACTCATTTTCATTATATCAAACTAATGTTTTATTTTCAAAGATTGACTCCAATAAAGTGTATTGTGCTCACAAATTAAATGCCTTTCAGGGCAAAATTGATATGATTATGGAAAAAAACCCATGGTTTTGACAACAGTTTGTCCTCAGCTTCTAAATATTTGTGCAAAGGCAAGCACAGCAAGGGTAATCCTGTTTTTGAAAAGCAGATCTCAATTAGAAAATCCAGTTGAAATTCAGTAGTGGTTCTGCAGAGTGGCCTCATGAGATTAAAACCCACTGCTTGCTTTTGCTTTGGGTTTATATGCCCTGTGCATGGGGAGAAGCTGGGAAAATGGGCACAGCTGAACTGGGTGGCATGGAATGCTGGACCTATCCCATTATTCAGTATTTAGGGAACAGATTGAAGGAGCTACAAGGTCCTGGTTTTATGTAGCTGCTTTCTGAAAACATTCCACACAGAAGTTGACTCCATGTTTTTTTCAGTGTGAAGAAGCAGCATAATACAGCTCATATCACCCAGATGGAAAGCTCACTAAATCACAACTTGGTTTTCCTATTATTGGTGCCATTAGGAAAGTAAAAACAGAGATCACAGATTTCAGCTTCTTGTAATAAGCTGTGAAGAACGTGGGAAGGGTGGGTTATATTCTTAAAACCTGTGATTCTCATGCAAGCCAAGTCCTGGCTTTCTCATTTTTATTGTAAACTAGTGATTAAAAAAGAGAACTGTCTCCAGCAATTTGAGCTCAGCTCTCTACACAAACCAGCCCACAAGGGTAAAATAAAGCCTACAATACAAAAAATAGTAGATAATTTTAGGAGCAATGTGAAACCCAGGCTCCCTGATGCTGAAATAATATAGAAACTCTGTACATAAAATTGCTGGTTTTGAGAGCCCTAATTGAATCTGGAGTTATGGTTTGCTTTGCAAAGCAGTAGAGGCTGGGCATTTTAACTCTTTTTTACCTTGGAAAATCCTAGCCCACAGCCAAGTGCCTGATGTCAGGAACCCACAGCTTCCTGACAGGCTCTCTGTTCCACAAGGATTGTCACTGCTTTATTTTCCCTGACCAGAGAAAGACTGAGGATTTTGTCCTTCTTGTTCTGATACTGATTTTATTCCTGTGATTTCCAACACTCTAGTGGGGTTTGAGGCCCTTGAGCTGACAATTAAAGGTGTAGGACAGCTGTTGTTTCCATCAGAGCTTGGGGTGCAGGTATCTTAGCAGTAAATCCATCACCAGGCTGGAAGAGGAAAGGGCTTTAGTTTTATGTTAAAGTGTTTAATTTCATGTTAACTGTTGGGCAAGCAACATAGTAGCTATATGTGGCAGTTTTGGAACCTGAGAATTTGGTGCCTCTTTAAAAGAGTACTCACTTAAATCTTTGTTTTCTAGATCACATCTGCTCTGGATAAAGAAGGTCTTGCAGATGGTGCCTTGGGAGAGGTAAGCAAACGCATGTAACTCTGGTTACTTTTATAATGCCATAGTAATTTATAAAGTAAAAATTATTTTTCTTTCCACTTGATAGCTGTTCCAAAGTAAGTCACAAATAATCCAGTGTATGGCAAGTTCCTGCATTCAGCAGGATGGAGGTGTTATTTAAAAAACCCAACCACTTCTTTTCCACTCAGATGTTCCCCTCCTTTTCCAATGAAGGGCTCTCAGTCACGGGTTTTACCATGGGGTCTCATTGGCACCTGATTTCAAGAGCAGCACCTTCATCAGGCTTTAAAGAAAGCAGGGCTGAGTGTGTGGTCCCATAACTTTTCCTGCAACAGTGGTACCTACAGCTCAGGCACTGCCCACGCTGTAATTGCAGTGGCCTGAGTCCACAGCAGGGCTCTGCTGTGCTTTTGTGCCACAGACAGTTCAGAGTCATCTGTAGCTGCCTCATGGGGAAGAAAGCTTTTTTTTTGCATGTTTTGAGGCAGCTGAGATGAAAACAGCACAAGGTACTTTGTAATGACAGAGAGCAGGGAAACAGGGCCTCTACCCTGTTTAGAGGCTCAAGAAGAACATATTGCCAGTGCATTTCTGTGATTTTCAGTCTGGTTCTTACTGTTGGTTGGTGGAAAGGTGACTGTACTCTGCAATGCAAAGTATTCCTGCCTCTTTTGCTGGTGGATGTTTATGGCATCTTCTCTCTGCTGAAGGCTCCTGCAGAATCTGATGGATCTGTGCCAAACGAGGGGGATGAAGGCCAGACTACAGAGGAGCAGTTCTTGGGAGAGGTATCTGTTGTCCTCTAGACTAACCCTGCTGACCTCCCTTGTATTTACTTTGTTCCTTTTAACAGCATTTCATTTTCTTGGCTTTTCCTGCTGCTGAGGATATACAGAAATACAGAAAATTATTTATAATGGTAAAACTGGACTCTTGCTGGGATTCTGTTTCATCTGCTTCAGGCAGCATGTTCTCCCAGGTTTATTGCAGGCAGTTTGTGCTAAACCATACCAGCATTTGGGATCCCATACCATTTAAACAGGATTGTTTTCAACCCTGTGTTTCACATGTGAGGACAGGTCTCTAATTAGCACTAAGGACGCAGTCTCTGCCTTGTGAGGTGTCACTAGCACTGAAAATAGTGTATTGCTGTGTGAACAGGCCAACTTCATTCTTCCCCATTCCTTCAGTCTCCCTTTTGGGTTAGAATTTGGGCTGGTAGCTGTGCTTCCTGTGCTTGGTGCCTGTCTGCAGCTGCCTGTGGAGATGGGGGCAGTGCTTTAAGGCTCATGCATGTTGGGCTGGTGCACACATAACAAACAGCCTGTTAAAGACACTAAAATCAGGATGCTGTCCTTGGGTTAGGTGTCTGATTGCTTGTTAGTTCTTTAGGCTCTGTACTGGCAGATGTGTGTGTGTCTGACAGTGTAAGGGCTTTGCTGTATGCAGTCATGAAGATATCCAATATCTCATTACAAATGTCTCTTCTGGAGAGAACTCACAGCCAAACATGACCTTAGCCTACCTAAATATCTGTGAGCCTGGCCTGAAGCCACTGGTGATGCATCAGGACATGCTGTCACATAGATAAAGTAACTGGATGGGCACATTATTCCTGTGGTAGTCACAACATGCTCTCAACCAATACCAAACACTCATCCAGTCTTATCTGACAACAAAATCATTTCCCAGATGCTCTGTCCTTTTCACAAGCCAAACATAAAGCTTGTTTCAGACTTGCTTCCCCCTCCAAATGAATGTCTTTGGTCTGCTGTGTCCTTCAGTTTAGCTGAACAAGCAGGGTGTTCTTGAACTTCCATCATGTACTGGAGCAATGGCTTGTGACAGGAGATGGTGTGTGGGTCAGGTTCTGCACTCTGTTAGCCTGTGCTGTGAAAATGGATGGTGAAGAGAGACTTCTCTTTTGATGCTATTTTTTTATTATTGAAATGTTTGAAATCCCAAAATCCAGGTACTCACACAAAGTGGTCTTTGTCTTCTTTCTGGGGGAGTTTTATAGAAGCAGCAGCCTCTGTCTACTGAGCATTCCTGTCCTGGGTGCTACACTGGACTTCTGTATTGAAAATTGAGCTTGTGTTCATGTGTAATTTGCTTAATTAAACTGGGGCGTATGTCAAGTGCAGAGGGTTTAAAGGATGAGCTGAAATTCAAAGTGGAGCAGGGTGGAACCAAGGTAGCATTAATGGTAGACTGTTCTTGGTAGGGGTTAAGGCTGAAAGAGAAGGAAAGAAAAGGATTCTGAGTTTCTCATTGTAGCTGTAGCTTTGCTTGGAGGGGGCTGTGTGTATATGGCTACAGATGGAAGTTGGTACCCAGGATCCAGGTGTCTGGCTGCTGGTACTTGTGAGATAAAGGAACTTTAATTGGTAAAGCAAAGAAAAACAAGGAATTAATTAACTGCTTCCCATGAGCAGGCAGGTTTTCATCCCTAAGAAAACTGAGCTCCACCACATCTAACAGTGGCTTGGGAAGAGAAATGCCATCCCTGCAAACATCCCCCTCTTTCTTCTTCCTCCAGCTTTATGTTGTGCTGAGCATGATGATAAATGGCCTGGAATATCCCTTGGGTCAGTTTGGGGTCAGCTGTCCTGGTTGTGTCTCATCCCAACTTCCCATGCACTCTTGCACCTTCTCACCAGAGGTGCAGTAGGAGAAGCAGAAGAGGCCTTGGTGCTGTGCAAGTGCTGCTCAGCAAAAGCAGCAACATCTCTGTATTATCAACACTGTTTTCAGGACAAATCACACAGCCCCACACTGGCTACTCTGAAGAAAAGTAGCTTTACCTCTGCCCAAACTGGGATAACCTTCCCTTTTAAGTTAATGGTCTCTGGTATTCTATATAATCTATATATAATCTATATATAATCTATATATAATCTATATATAATCTATATATAATCTATATATATATGTAGAATTTCAGACTGGTAGTCTGAAATTCTCTATTTAACTTGCAGTGCAAGAGCCATGTGGTTTTAAAATGTTTGAATTTTCTAAGTGTTTACATAATCTCAGAAATTATTCTTTTCCTTTCTCTTAGACGCTGAAGGACCATAAAAAAGAAACTGAAGATTTGGGACCTGCAAAGACAACATTTAACATTTCTGTTAGTGGAGGTACTAAAAAACCTTGATATTGATTTTATTGTATGTACTGTTATTTGTAAGTACTGCTGTTGATACTAGAGTTCCAGTGAGAAGGCAGATTCTGTACAGATTGTGAAGGATTGTAATTGCTTGCCTCTAACTGCATTCTCACACAGTCTCAAGGCACTTGAAAATACAGTTTTTTGAAGGAAGGAAGTTATACAGCACTTGTGTACCCCTTTGCTGACATGCAGCTGCTCTGAGTGACAAAAGAAGATACGCTTGGTCAGGCATGAAGTGCTATTTCTACAGAGCCTCCCAGGGGATCTTGAGTAACACAGAAACCACTGACCCTTGTCTAGGTTTGGCTTTTTATGGCACTATTCAGGTAGTTGTTTTAGGGGCCATTTAGACCTCTAGGAACTGGCTGTGTCACAAGGTAAGTAATGGTTGGTAGTGCCCCTGTGGCATGGCTGTGCCCCTGTGAGTACATGGCTGGGAGTGGGCTGTGCCAGCGTTGTACAGTCAGACAGTGTTACCTGCTGCTGCATCCCTCTGTGACTTTTGTGGCAGCATTTGGAAGTGCCCCCCTGTGTCATTGCAGATGTGGATGGGCTGATCACACAGGCTCTGCTGACAGGGAACTTTGAAAGTGCAGTGGATCTGTGCCTGCATGACAACCGCATGGCCGACGCCATCATCCTGGCCATCGCCGGCGGGCAGGAGCTGCTCTCCCGCACTCAGGAGAAGTACTTCGCCAAGATGCGCAGCAAAATTACCAGGGTATGTGTTTCAGGTCAGAAATAACATCCTCATATGCCTTTGGCAACTCCCTTTTTCACCTTAAAGTTTTCTTGCTATTTTATAGGTTTATTTCTGGCTGATGTTAGTAAGTGTTCAAGTCGGTAAGATCTCGGAGCAGAAGGATTTTTGTTACTCTTTTTTAATTGATAAGGGGACAACAGTACACAAGAGTATTCTTTATCAGTACACAAGAATATTCTTTATCCCATCTCCACTGTCTGAGTTGCATATACACTAATAGATTGTCAACAGTAAAGACAAATGCTTTAAGAAGGGCACATTTCAGTCTGCTGTTCTGTCACTTTTTTCACACGTGGCCCATGCTCAGGGCTAGCAGCATTGTTGATTTCTGCCCGTGATCAGCCTTCACGGATTTTGCTGATTCTTTGTTTTACTGCATGCGCAGAAGAGAGAGCAAAGTATGCCCAGGATAGATTAATCACCCTTTGTCTAGGAGACAGCGTGTTATGGCCAGCTGGTTATTGTTATTTTCAACTTTTTTTGCAGTGCTAGGGGTTGCTGATGCTGCTTGTGCAAATCTTTCTTTTCTGTTTCCAATATGAGAAAGAAATAACAGGAGGTTGAAACAGGAGAAGTGGCTTTAAAAGAATGGTTGGTTTAGCAAGGGTGGCAGCTTTTAGAGGAATTTCTCCACTGTAGTTCATCCTTTGGGAAAAGGTGTTTTTATGAAGAGCTGACCAGTTATCTGTGCCTATGCTGACAGGCAAACATTGACCTTGTAGTCAGGATGTTGCATTTGTTGTTCAGGTGTGGTTTTTTCTCTTCTGGTCCCAAACTGCACACATACTGCTTGCTCAGCTGTTTCTGAGCTTGAAGTCTTGGCTTGAGAAGGACTTTGTTCACTCTAGAGCAGCACAGCTGCCAAGTCTGTCTTTTGTCCAAAGCAAAATAACTGGAGGCAGAGTTTTAGAAGGATGAAACTGGAATTCCATTCTGAGGGCTGTGCAGAGGTGGCCTGTGTAGGGTTACTACAGCCAGCTCAGGTTTATTGCTGCCAGCTCTTTATTGCTGCAGCCTTTTCAACTGCCCCTCACTGGTCAGCTTGAGACCAAGAGCTTAAAGCTGAATGAAACATTTTAACAAACAAAATTCATACATCTCCCTAGACATTGTGTAGAAGACTTTATAGCTAAATACTTTGTAGGTTATCTTTGTCTGCAAAAATAGTGCTGAAAAGCATTTGCAACAGCTTGTGGAGATTTGTATATTCTTTTCTTGTTCATTTTGTAGCAAGAATAATCGACCTCTGCATGTCCTGAGTTGTGTTGTGATATTTTCCTTTTTAAGTAAGAAGTGCTCTTGTGCAGCTGTTGAACTGCAATGCAGTACCTGTCATGACCCTGGATATAGTGGGGATGAGTACACTGGAGCAGATCCAAATTATCCTGTGCATTAAACAGAGGAAGTCTTAACAAGATCCTGACTGTGGTCTCTCTCCTGCTCTAGCTCATCACTGCAGTTGTAACAAAGAATTGGAAAGAGATTGTGCAGTCTTGTGACCTGCAGAATTGGAGAGAGGCCTTGGCTGCTGTGCTCACTTATGCCAGGCCAGACGAGTTTACAGCCCTCTGTGGTAAGGACCCTTCACAGGCTGGATAATTCCAGAGCAGCATCATGGCTTTGCTCACAGCTCCCCAGCTTCAGCAGGGGTGGGGAGGGATACCCAGAGTGATTTACCAGCATCTTTGTTCTTATTTTATCTAGATCTCCTGGGTAGCAGGCTGGAGAATGAGGGGGACAGCATTCTGCAGACACAAGCTTGCCTCTGTTACATCTGTGCTGGCAACGTGGATAAACTTGTTGCTTGTTGGACCAAAGTTCAGGATGGAAACAGCCCCTTGTCTCTTCAGGTTGGTAATTCGTTTAAGAACGGTGTTGGAAACAACAAACTGCAATGATTTGGCTCTTAAATTATCTAGTGTAGAGCTTTGCTATCTGAGGTACATCAGGATGCAAGCCTTTCCTTTCTGGAAAAATAAGACACAAATATGATACTGGAAAATATGCTGGGAAATACAGTGGCCCTTGTGCTTGCCTTGTTCTTTGGGCAGTGGTACTAATACACTTCTTGCGTAAAATAATTGTAGTACTTAGTGTTTTGATAAAGAAGGGCCTTCCAGTGCTTGCATCTTTTGTGGTTAGGAAATATTTGTTCTTTTGGAAGTTCAGGAGAAGAAATTAATAGAATTAGGTTTAAATCTGGAGTTGTAGGAAGGGTCTCATGAGAGTTTTCCCTAGTGGTTTGCATGTACAAAGCTTGGTTTCCAGCAGTGAAATACATTGCTTATAGCAGATATCTTGAGGGAATAGGGTTGATGGATGGAATGAAGCAGTAATGGAATAATTTATTTTGTAATACAATGTTAGTTTCTTCCATCTGGTTAAGGCCTTTGAAGAACCAGTTTTAGAAAGTATTTACTTGATGATACTGTGAGACTCTTTAGTTAATTGAAGGAACTGATGTGTATCTGAGTTTTGCTTCATGTCATTAACTCTCTGAATTATCAAAATAATTTGATTTTGAGGGCTTTTTACAGAGTTACCTTCAGTTTGAATTTGCATTTTGATTGCATGGCTTTGGTCTCTCAGGCTGTAAAATTGGAAAATGTTGTTGAAGTCCTAATTAGGTGTCTTGTTTACTATGATAGTGGCAATAGAAGCTGTTGTTCTGGGGTTTTTTTCACTTGCCTTTTTTCAAGTGCTGATCTGTAGGGAAAAACAAATGGTTAGAAAACAATTTTTATTATTATTGTATGGTTGAAATCTTTTGTGTGGTACAAGAGATTTAATGAGAGTGTAAGATTTTAAAAAGGGCTTTAATTTTGGAAAATGAATATTTGTAGTATCCTTTAGTATAAATACAGTAAGAAAAACATAAGGAAACAGAACAGAAAATGTTCCTGTAATTAAAGACTACAAGGAAACCCAACCAAGACCAGCTCTGGTGTTGGAGGATGTGCAAGGAAGGCAGGTTATAGAGTATTTCTGGTGAATATCAGGAAAACCATTTTGCTGTAACAGCCAGAAAAGTATGGACAACTCTTCCAAGGGAGTTTTTAGATCCTTTGAAGATGGATAAGAATTGACTTACTGAAGCCCTGTAAATTAACACGCAGTGCAGTAGTGGTGACAAGTGTGATGATGTCTGTTTGCTCAGATAATATTATGAAAGCATCCACTTGGTAGAGATGCTCAGTGCTGATAGAGCCCTGAAATCCTGTTTGATAAAAGCAGTTCTCTGGAACTGTTGTGGCTGTGCTGTTAGGAGCTGCTTGGTGGGTGGTTGCTGTTCCATCCTCTGGGAACAGCCATGCCTTTGGTGCAGCAGGGAAACCTGTGCCTGGCTTGGGCTCCTCACTGGGTGACAGGGGTCCTGCCTGGGACAGACTTAAGCCAGGGCCTGCTTCACTTGTGGCTGTGTTTTCCCCGCCTGATGTTTCAGGATTTGATAGAGAAGGTGGTGATCCTGCGCAAAGCCGTGCAGCTGACGCAGGCCGTGGACCCCAACGCCATGGGCGCCCTTTTGGCCGAGAAGATGAGCCAGTATGCCAACCTGCTGGCTGCTCAGGGCAGCCTGGCTGCAGCACTCTCCTTCCTCCCTGCCAACACCAGCCAGGTATGGGCCTCTCTGCTCCCTCTGTCTGTGAGCAGGGGTGCTTCATCAGAAATCTCTGCGTGGTGCGGCTCTGGGGTATTTCCTGAGTTCTCCAGACAGAGGAGGAATGAGTGGATCTAACTCCATGTTCTTAGAAGGCTAATTTATTGTTTTATGATATTATATTATGGTGTGGTGTATGTGGTGTTGTGTGTGTTGTGGGGTTTTTGTAATTTTTTTTACATTTTTTGAACTTTTTTACTTTATTTACTTATTTAATTTTTTATTTTATTCTTATTTTATTTTTTAATTTTAAAATTTAAATTATTTTATTTTATTTATTTTCAGATGTAATTTATTTTATTTTAAAATATTTTACAATTTTCTTTTATTTTTATTTTATTTTTAAAATTATTTTGTTTTTATTTTATTTTTTAAATTTATCTTCTTTTTTTTTTATTTTAAATATTATGTTATGCTGTATTAAATTATACTAAAGAATAGAGAAAGGATAGAACCAGAAGGCTTAAAGATAATAATGAAATCTCCTAACTCCTTCCAGAGTCCTGACACAGCCTGACCATGATTGGTCACTAAGTTAAAACAATTCACTTGAATTACTTGAAGCTTCTGTAAGTGAGAAAAGCCCACATTTAATTTTATATTCAACCCCTTTCACTTTGTTTTGTGCTAGATCTTAGATCTAACTCAAGGGAGTTCTAATTTTGAAACCAATCAAACAACCCACCTGCTGATAAACAATCTCCAAACCACATTCCAAAGCAGCAAAACACAGGAGAAGCAAATGAGATAAGAATTATTTTCCTTTTCTCTGAGGCTTCCCAGGAGAGAAATTTCTGGCCAAGAGATTTTTCCAGAAAATATGACGGTGACATGGTTCAGCTGCTTGACATGCACCTTGGGATGTGACAGTCAGGCTGTTCCCTCACCCTGCACTGGCCTTGCTGAGCTGGCAGGCCTGCACAGACCTCTGCTCCCTCTTGGGGAGCCAGTGACTGCCAAAAAGGGTGTCCCTCCTGCAAGCCAGACATGGCACATGAAATCCATAAACAAACATTGGGTTGTTCTCTTCTGACTTCCCATCTTCCATCAGCTGCTATTTGTGGACAGTTTAGGAATGAGGCAGGCAGGTGTAAGGCAGTTCCAATGGCCTCGTGTCTCATGCAGAAAAGGCTTGTTCCAGTGCAATAAAGCAGGCTCAGTGCAATAAAGAGGGAGCTCAGGCTCTTGGAGTGCTGCCCCGTGTGGCAGGCAGTGCCCCTCAGCTCCCTGCCCTGCCCTTCTCTGTTGCAGCCCAACATCGTGCAGCTGCGGGAGCGGCTGTGCCGCGCACAGGGGCAGCTCCCGGCGGGACAGGAGCTCAAGGCGCCCCATGAGAGAGAGCCTGTGGCCAGAGGGAGAGCTGGCCCCGCGCCTGGACGCATGCAGGCACCCCAGGCTCCGGCCCAGCAGTACTACCAGCAGGTAAAGGGCCTTTGCCACGAGGGAGGGACGTGGTGCTTGAGCTCTGCGCAGTGATGGATGTAATCATTTTTTCCTTTCTCTTGATCTGAGGCTGTGTGACAAACCTCCATTGAGAGCCTTGTGCTGGAGGTCACTGGTGCTTCCTTTCAGTCAGTACAGATGCCTCCTTTGCTCCTCATCTGGAAACATCCTTTAAGCACCTGCTTCTGAAGATTAGGTGTTTCCCCCTTTGTTTGAAAATGTGCCAAGAGCAGCTGTGTGGGAGAACAGCACTGCAGGAGTTTTGTGTGCTTCCTCTCACAGTCCCTGATGTTGTCCCATCCCTGCAGGCCTTGGGGCTTGCTCATGCTGCTCTCTGGGGCAGACTATTCCACCCCTGGCTCTGATTTTGGCTGCAGAAGTTGCTGAGCAGTAGTTATAGCAAACTGAGGGCACTTTAGTGCAGCTCTGCACGCAGCCTGCTGTGAAAACACCTTCCCAGCCAGGTGTAAGAGGGCAGGGGCTGGTGGGGAGGCTGAGAGTGAGCTGTGCTACAAGAAAGACCAGGTGAGTATGAGACTAATAAGGGAGCTGTGCAGGGAGGAAGAGGAGAAATGGGGGAGGGAAATTCTCTGGTTTTACCTCTAACCTGAGGATGGCACTGCAGCAGAACATTCTGGCCACCAGGGCAGTGTGGTGTGTTGGGCAGCCCTGGCTGTGTGTGCTTAGAGAGCACTGCCAGGTCTCTAATCCCCCAGCACAGCTCTGCAGCTCATCTGGCCCCTTCTAAAGGTGCTCTGGGCTGGGCTTTTCTGGGAGCAGAGCTGTGTTAGGGTAGTGTCTTGGGCAGAGATTGGCACAAGCAGAGGTATCTCTCTTCTCTCTGCTGCCCCCAAGCACTGCCTGCCAGAAAAACCAGGGCAGGAAGAAAGAAGGGGTGAAAAGCTGGGGGGGAGTTGGGCATTCTCAGTGTCAGCAGTAGTGTGTGCCTCTGCCTTCTCTCCAGGGTGTTAGGAAGGTACATTTCAGAAGGGACAAAGCCTTCATCCAGGATTTACCTTGCTAACCCCACTGCATATGGTATTAAATGCCTCATCATTAATAATCAAGCCTACTCTGCTGTCTGTCTTTGGCCTTCCTTGTAACCAATGAGTTGCCTTGAGAGTTGAAGCTCTGTGTGTCCTGTTTGGCTCTGGAGAATAGCAGCTCTCCTCTAGATGCTGAGATACGAGCAATGCATTTTTAAACCAGAGTTCCCTCTTTCTGCCACTGTTTCTGAAATGCCTCAAGCAATTATTCAGCAAGCCCTGCTTGTTAATTAAAGGCTGGGTGTATCAGAACCCCATGAGTTCACTGGGAGTTACAACCCCCTGTGTTGCTGGCTTTTCAGGGAGCTCATCCTCAGCAGGAAGGGCTTGAGGGGACAGGTGTCAGTCAGAAAGGTTCCCAGTTGATGAACCAGAATGGAGAGAAATGACATGTTTGAATGTTGGGATACTTGCTTTGTTTGCCTTCCTTTAAAGAAGGTGTGTATGCAGGACTTGTTCAGGCTTGAGGCAGCCTTTGTTTAACTGCTGTCCCAAATAGGAACATGCTCTTAACACTTGGATTCCTTTCAGCACAGTTTTGTTGAACCCTCTTTTTCATCTGAATAAACCAGGCGTGAAAGGGGGTGAAAAGTCTTAGAGATTCTCTTGTGATGAGTGATACAGGCATTAGCAGTGGCTGCACCATCAGCTTAGCACTGCGTGGAGTTAGAGACACACAGCCTGGAGCCAGCTGAGCCAGCCAGGGCACAGCTTTCCCTCTGCTTATATCCTTGAAGCCCAGCCATGGGCTTGTGTTGCCCACTCCTTGCTCAGGAATGTGCCAGGCCCAGGAAGTTGTTGATTTCTGTCCCATCAGAAAGGTAGGAGTGGTTGTATGGACTTGAAGCCGTTTGGAGTGGCAGAGAAGGAAGATGGAGGAAAGGAGCTATGGGAGACTGGCTGGGAAGCAATTACCATAAAGATGTGTATTTGTGCATGTGCAAGAGCTGAATATCAGTTTTTAATCTTTCAAAACTATATTTTAACCTTTTTAAATTCATCTGAAGCTCAGTTTGAACAGATTCCTTCTGTGTGAGGCATATGTTTGAATTTAACATGGAACCTGGGGCTTGCAGCTGTGGTTAGTGATGCTCACTGTCATGGACCAGTGTGGGGGGAGCTTCTGCAGTAGGAAAATGTGATGAGAGATGGAGACCTGGCTGACTGGCACACATAACACTGCACTTGCTCCACAGCCTACTGCAGCTGCAACACTGTGCTTCATCCTCACTCTGCAATTCACTTTGGCTCCAGTGATTTTTGTCTGCCTTGAATGCAATTCCCTTCTTCCTCTGAGATTTTATGGCTGTTACAAGTGCCAGCATGCAAACCTTGCACTCACTTCTTTGCATCTTGATTTGTGAAACCCTTTAAACTTTTTTTATTGTTTTGTTTTCCATGATTGGTATTTCTTTGTTCGATTCAGGTTAGAATTGCCCCTACTGTCACTACCTGGAGTAACAAAACTCCTACTGCCCTTCCCAGCCATCCTCCTGCAGGCTGTCCCTCTGACACACAGGTATAACCTTCATTATTCCTCCCTGAGCCTCTGCTCCACCCCAGTGTGTCCCCTGGTGTAATCTGTGCAGATAGATGGACGGAGCAGCTCCCTTGTGTGCTCTGGTTTTACTCCTCTGCATCCCCTTACTTTTCTTTCACCAATGCCCAGAGGAGTGGCACTGGAAAGTCTTGAGTGGGAGCTCAGTGTGACCTGAGTCTCCCCAGCCCTTGCCCCACAGTGGAATATCTGAAGTATGATTTTTCCTTTCCCCCTTTTCCATGGAGATCAGAAGCTGCAGAGTTACCATTTAAGTTTGGTTGAAGGATGGCAGGGAGCTCTTCCTTGTGCAGGCAGGGGTGTGCTGCTCTGCTTGCTGCTGAAGTCACTGCACATCCAGCTGTGCTTTCAGTGCTGTGCTGGGCACCCTGAGGCACTGGGGTGGTTGGAGGCATTTGCCCCTGTGCTGTTGATTCCCTTCTTCCAGGGAATATGGTTTCAGGCCTTGAAATGTGAACTCATCCTTTTGCTGCAGTTCTGCTTCAGCACCGCATTACCATTACTAATGAAATCCTGTCTCTCCCATTTTTCCTGTAATTTTTTTTTTGACAGGGGGACAACCCACCTCCTCCAGGGTTTATTATGCCAGGTGCTGCTGGCCCCAGCATGCCACCCCAGCAAGCCACATCTTCCAACTACAGCATGTACTCGCAAGCAGGAACGCGGCCAGCATACCCACAAAGTGAGTAACAGCAGCCTCCCCTGCTCCTGTCCCTGTCCCTCCCACCCAGGTGGGCCAGCCCTAACTCAGGGATAACCCTGAGTCTCCTCCTTGTGGGTGGCAGTGGTCAGACCAAGCAGTCCCACAGTTCTTGCAGGGTGGGGCGAAAGGTGAGGTGACATCTGAGGGTTGTCATTTCTTGGTGGCGTGCAGGCATCAGACACCCTCTGTCAAACATTCCTCCTTGCTGATGTGCCTACCCACAGCTCTCAGGCTCACTGCCCAGCTGGCCTGGCCCAAGCTTCTGCTGGGGTCAGAGACTCCAAAGTCTGAGTCCTGGGAAAGCAGCATAGGCCTGGCAAAGAGAGCCACAGCTCATCTGTGTGCAGCTGGGTGCACATTCCTCATTGGGGCTCCATGGCCATGGGACAGGGGATGAGGAAATGAGGGCAGTAGTAGAGGTAAGTGAAGAAGGGGGCAGAGCCCTGACTCCTCACCCAAAGCAGGGACTGAAAGTACTGGCAGGAGGGAGGAAAAATGGCCATAGATGGGCAGAGGCAGTGAAATCAGGCTGCAGCACTCACAGTGAAAGGCTGTGAGCTTACATTCCCTTCCAGAGTCTGTATTCATTTCCTTGGGCTAAGTTTTCCCTCTGTGAAAACCTGGGACAGGGCTTTCCTTTCTCTGAGAGCCCCTATGAGGATTGCAGTGGTCCAGAAGACAGCAGTGTCCATGTGTCCAGCCCCACCCCAGGCATCATGGTGCCTCTGGGCTGGAGGGTGTGTGTGGGAGAGCAGCAGTCCTTTGAGCCAAGGCCATCCTCTCTGTGCCTCCCAGTGCCAGGATGGGGATTTGAGCAGCCAGAGTTTGGGAGCCTGGGTTTGGCTGGTCAGGTAAGTGGTTTTGGGGGTAGGGGCATGAAGAGAGGAGAGCCAAGTGAAGAAGGAAGCACAGGCTGGTGAAACCCACTGCTCTGTTGTGAACTCACTGACTGTTTTCTCTCCCTGTTTGTAGCATATCAGGCCACACAGCAGTACTCTGGAACTGGGGGACCAGCTCTCTATCAGCCTCAGCAGCCTGTTGCTGCCCCTGCTTCAGCCTCTTACCCCAGCCCTGCCCCTAACACCACCCCCTCCTACCTGCCCTCTGCCCCTGCCCACTCCATGCCCTCCCCGCTGTACCCCGGGCAACCTCAGCCCTCCCCAACCAGCCTGAACCCCATCTCTTCTTTCCCTGTTCCTCCTTCTGGCACATCCTTTCAGCATGGCAGGCCAGGACTTCCAGCAACTTCTGTGGCTTATGCATTACCTACTGGACCAACAGGTACTCTGCCTGCAACCAGTGACCTTCCTGCATCCCAGAGAACAGGTCTGCGCTTGGACAGGGGGGCAGGCAGGGAGGAGGGAGGGGTTTGCTCTTCACCCACTCAGTTCAATATGCACTTCTTGCCTTGTCAATGCTCTGTAAAAAGTTTGCTTTTGCTTAGAGATCAGTTGAAAGCATTACTAAACCACATCATCACCCCTGTGCATCTGTGGTAGGGCTGTGTTGGTGCACTAAGCAGCATGAGCAGTCACCTTTCTCTGGGGAGCCAGACCTTGCCATGTCACAGAGCTTCTGTCTTGCCCAAGACAGGATGCAACCACAGGCTTCTTATGTTGTATGCCATGGATGGATCATGGCTCAGTTTTAATGTTGGTGTCAGAGCCTGCACTGTGACTGGAGAGCAAAGTACAAAAATGAGCAAGTTTTCCTAATTGCTGCTGACAGGATGATCCCAGTTCTCCTTGCTGAATGATTTGCAGATGTGATTTGCCCATGTTCCTGTTTTTTCAGCAGCCTTTAAAGCCTGGATTGGCAGCATATTTAATTCAAACAGCATTTCCCATAGCATCAGCTCTCCTTTATTGTTGTATCCCTAACCTGTTACTGCAATGGGATTTACTGAGGTTATGAATGCCTTAAAAGAGAATCAGAAGTGATTTAGAAATGCTTTTGCCTGTCTCTTCCCTGAATGTCAATTAAAAGCATGTGTGTGTGGCTGACACTTGGAGCATGTTGGAGCATGCTTGGTGAGAGAGCACTGGCTGAGGTGGGGCTCCCTGTCTGCTTGTGACTGCCTGGGTGTCGCTGCTGTGGGACAGTGACCTCGCCTGCCATGACAAACCTTCCCTTGGCAGCCTGTGAGACAGCAGCTTTGCATGCCAGACAGTGCAGGAAGAATCAGCAGTCCTTTTCTAAACCTGCTCATGAGCACCCTTCACATCCAGCTGGTCCAGCTGAAGAGTCAAGGAGCAGATCTGGGAAGCAGAGGGTACAGGGAATCCTGGGCAAGACTTGGGGGATATTTTGTTGACAGACACTAATGTGCCCACTGTCATTCCCTCTCTTATTTTAAAAGTCTGTTAGGGGTGATGCAGTGCAAAAAAAGCATTTTGCCTTTGGCAGCATGAATCCTATGAGTAGGTGCTCCTGGTGGTGTCCTTGAGGCTGGCAGCTCACAATACCCCCTTATGTTTGGGGGAAAAGTGGTCTTTTGCTATGCCAAAAGATAGGACTGGTGTAGGACTGTCAGAGTTGCAAAGGGAGAAAATACCTTTTCCATCCACCCTACAGCCAGATTTGGTGTCCTTTCTGCTTTTGGAGGTGCTGTAGTGTGATCTCTCCTGACCCCACATTGCAGGGCATGTCAAACTTGACTCTCTAAACCAGAGGAGTTATTAAATTGGAAGGAGGGAGAGGTGTTGGATAGGGTTCTAGGCTTGGGATGTCAAGCAGCACATTATAACACAGACAGCATAGCTGCTGCACCTCCAAATAAATGCAAGGAATGAGAAAATTGTTCCTTCTTATCCATTTTACTGCTCAGCTTGCATTGCAGAGATGTGACATAGTCCATGTGGCATGCTCAGAGTGGGTGAAGCTCTTTTCAGAGTTAAAAGTTGTTCATAATAGGCTTTTTATCAAACTTTGAGAACTATCAATGCTGCTTCTGTTGTTCTCAGCAGGTGTGGTGAGCAGGGTAGCCAGTACAAAGTGTCAGAACTTTGGGCATCCTCTCTGATTTCTGCAGCCCTGGGCTGAAATGCAGGGGTGGACAGCAGGGCATGGTGAGGTGCTGAGCCCAGGATGGCTCATGCATACACACAAGTGATGACTGCAGCTGGAGAACTGTGGAAAAAAGATGATGTCTGAAGAGCACACTCTGTTCTCGTCCAGAGTTCAGATTGCACCTTTCAGAAAGCACACCAACAAGAATGGAAAAACCCTTGTTTTCCAGGCGCAGCAATGACAGTGTACATGCTTAATATGCTTAACCACCAACACACTTTGTGAGCAGCTGCACTGCCTGGTGGGGGATGCCTTGGCATGAGATCCTGTAGGAGCACTGAGATCTGCAGCCAGGAGCAGATCTCACCTGTAGCTCTGAGTGTTCTGGTGCAATGATGCTGGTCCTGCTTTTGTGTGTGGTGATGATCTTATCTGGGAACATCATGCTTCACTGTGCAGTTGTGACTCATTTAAAGGCAGGAGCAAGGGAGGAAGGAAAAAAATACCTCAAAGCTGAACTCTTGAAAAGCACCTGACCTTTGAACTGGCTTGGACTTAAAGATACATGTAAAAAGGAAGAGTTCTGTAAATATATTCTGTTTTTTATTCAAAGGCACAAAACATCAGTATGCTAAGCTGTAGTTGAAGCTTCTGTAAGTGAGAAAAGCCCACATTTAATTTTATATTCAACCCCTTTCACTTAGTTTTGTGTTAGATCTTAGAACATACTTTCAAGGGAGTCCTAATTTTCAGCATCTTGAATCTTGTTTGAAAATGCAGTAGACAAATCCTGAGCTAAGGGAAGAGTTTTTACCAGAAGTATGAGCAGGCCAGCCCCAGGGACAGGAGTTATCTCATTCCTCTTTGGAATGGTGAGGGGTTTATTTGCTTTATTTGCCATTTGAGTTTGTTGCTCAGTCTGAGCAGGCAGTGTGTGTGTTTGTGTGAGTGTAAAGTGTGAGCATCCTCCTGTTGCTGGGCTGCATGCAGCTGAGAGCGTGCCTGGGTTTGAGAAAATACTTGGGAGAACCACCCTAAAGTCAGGTACTTCAAACATCTCTTGGAAAGCTTTCTGGAATGGTGAAATGCTGTTCAGAGGATTGTAGCTAAGAGTAATGGGCTGTCAGCTGCACTGGAATAGAAAATGAGAACATGAGAAGAGGGAAGAAAAAGGGCCAGAATGCTGCAACCTTTGTTACAAACTAGAAACACTGATTTACTGCATGGAAAGAGCAACAAGCTTGATTTGGGGGAAGGTACACAAAATAATTTCATGGGGGGTTTGGACAAATGTCTCCAAGCTGGCATTGTAATTTGGTTAGGTGTTTTTTTCTGCTGATGCATGTTGTGAAACTAAATTGCTGGTCAAAAATTAAAGGCCAACTGCTTTATTATTTTTGAAAAAAAGTATTTTTTTAGTTATCTTTGCATTTTGTCTGCAGAAAGTCTACCAGCTCAAGACCAGGCCTCTCCCTTCACAGGTGAACTAGGTACCACCTAACCTGAAAATAATTGCAGCCACTACATGAAATTAATTGAATGGACATCAATTATGCAAATGTTCTTTACAGAACATTAAGTGTGATGCTGTTTGCCAATTAGACTTTAATCAAATTGATTTTTAATTCCTTAATTAAAACCAATAACAATGTATCTGGAGTTTTTAACCACAGAAACAAATTATTTTAAAATATTTTCCTTTTTTAATGCAAATTATTTCAGGAAATTAACAGCAGTGACAGTCTGGGAGATTTTCCTAATGTGCTATTCCTATCAGTTAGACTCCCTGTATCTGAAATACTCTGGGATTTTCTGGATAGGGAGGAATAGAGGAGGCTGCCAGAAGATGGCACTGCCTTTGGTTACAGAGAAAGCAGCTGTGAAGGGGGTTTTGAATAGTTGTTCATTTACCCCTTTAACATGCTCTGGATGTGGAACTTGCTTGACAAAAGCCTGGGAGCAAATGACATTTCAGATAAATTGAGCAAATTCTGCAGGAATGTTGACCTGTGCTGTCTCTGGTAAATTCATCATCTGCTGAGTGAAAAACACTGTGGTGAAAAAGTCCATTGAGCAGGGCTTTGGTTTTGTTGGCTTTTTGTGGCTTTGTGCAATAAATCCTGATTACTGGGGCACTGCAGTTAATAATGCCTGGGTGTAATGCCATGGGCCCAATTCCCTGTGCTCCATGAGGAGCTGGGCAGCTCTCTCCATGCACTGATGGGAGCTTTGGGCTGCAAATCTCCCAGCTGCAGCGGGCTTGCTTTCTGGGGAGAGCACAAGGGCTGGTGCAGAGCAGCAGCCCAGCCTGGAGTGAATCTGCTCACACATCCTCTGTGCTTCCAGTTGCAAACCAATCACCCCTGGTACAGAAAGCCAGGTTTTCCCACCTTGCTCAAGCAGCTCTGCTCTGATTTGGGGATGCAAAGCACCCAAAACCATGCTGTAGCTGGCAGGGGAATGCTGGGTTTGTGGCTCTTTATGTTTCCAAGGTGACTGGGTGAACCTGCTCAAGGCCTCTGGTGCCTCTTCTTTTTGTGTGGTGTTTTGTGTGGTGTGGCTGGGGAACGTCATGTACAAATGTCCTGGATAAGCTCTTCACATACACAGTCTGTGTAGCAGAGCTTTTTGGGGCATGGCAGGCCCTCTTCAAAGGCATGTCTGCTCAAAGCTCTTTTATACTGCAAGAGAAGTAAAAGTTAACTATTAGGTTATTAGCTTGGGAACAGTTGGTGAAGATCCCAAACCTTGCCCAGTGGGCACGGAGCCCAGAGGGTCTGATGGCAGGGATGTTGGGAGGCTCTGGCTGGCACAGGAGATGCTCTGGCCCTCAGGGAAGGGCAGAGGAACAGGCAGGACAGGGCCATGGCATGGATCTGGCCCAGCAGAGCTTAAGAAGGCATCACTGCTCTCTTCCCAGGTACTTACAGTCTCTGTTCTCTTTCTGTCCCAGGGCCCCAGAACGGCTGGAATGACCCTCCCACCCTCAATAGAGCTGCCAAGAAGAAGAAGGTACTCTAGCAACTCCTACCTCAACACAACTGAGTGCTGATCCCGTGAAAAACAATAGTTTAAGCTGCTGCTGGGAAACCTGTTGGCAGGAGAAGGGAAGAGAAGGCTTAGCAGCAAACAAAAGCTGCATCTCGTGAGCAGAAATGGCCTTTATGTCTCTTCTAATGTGCATTATCCCTCTCCAAATGTCTAAGCCTCTAAAGACATGGTGGGTTTTTGCTGAAGTTGTGGTTGTTAATGACAACATTGTTCGTGGTTTGGAGCAAATACTTCCAACTGTTTTCATCTGCAGTAAAGCAGCAGAGTTTTGCAGGAGATGATACTTAGGCAAAATGAGGAGGCTGTGCAAATTGTTATAGGTTATTGACATTGCTGGAGCTGAAAGCAATTTATCCTGATTAAGGATCTGACCCTGAGAGATCTGTTGAGAGTAAGACAATTTCCATGATGGAGATAATGTAGTTTTGCAAAATGGATTTAAATTGCAGCAGGGCAGGATAACTGGGAACGCTTGGCACGGAGCAGAGCGAGCCTTTTCATCCCCTGGTGCTCCTGCAGGCTGGAGCATCTCCACAGCAGTCAGTGTTATCCACTGCTCTGTGACCCTGGGAGGCAGGAGTTAGTCTGGAGCATGTAAAGTGTGGGGAGAACAAAACATTGGAGCAGCCAAGATAAGGTCTGGGTGAAGGCAAAGGCAGGAGCCTTCCTTACCCTTTGGGTTTTGGTCTCTGCAGTTCAAAGTGAAGCTTTTGGAGGCTGGATAGAGAACTCTTAGTGTCAGAGTAACTGCTGGAGCAGAGTGCTCAATAAGCAGCCTTGTGCACACAAGATTTTTGCTACTTCTGTTATGTGTGTGTCACAGCCAGAATTTCTGCCATAGCCAAGGCTTGCAAGTTGGCTCCTTCTAAATGAGGCATGTGTTTGTTGCATTCCCTCTTGGGTTTTTAACAAATCTGTCAGTCATGTTTCTATGTTTGTTTCCCTTCTGTCCACTGTCTAAGGGGTGGTTTAGGATATTATAAAATGACTCACCACATGGACTGTTATAAAATAGAAGAAATATCTGGCATTTCAAGCCATAATTTTCAGCTGTTTTCCTCCTAACTAAGAACTTATTCACCACTCAAAAGTTTAGTGCTGTGATTCATTTCTTTTATAATTGACTTTGTTGCTGGATTGGAATTTTTTTTTTTCTGTACCAAATCACTAGCTGAATTTAGCATCATTCCATCATTCATTTAGGGTTCTGTAATCTTTCCTTTTTTTTTCTATGCACACCCAAAGAAATGTGCACATTCCCATGGAAGCCCTTTCTGTTGTTTTGATTCCTGCATGGTGTGTAGCAGAGGCCAGTAGCTCATTTTGTTGTTTCTTCCCTGTACCAAATGTTTGTGAAAACCCTCTGTGTAAAGACTGGCAGATGCTCAAGGATGAATCTGAAATGCCCTGGTAATCTGCCTTAGTGCAGACCTGTGTGCCAGGAGCTTGAAAGGCTTTCAGAAGCTTTACTGGGGCATGTTGCTGGCTGTGATCTACGTTCTGTGCTGCATGGACAAAAATACACCCTTGAAAGTGAGACACAAAAGTCTAAATATAATGACCCAATAGTAAGAATAGATGAAGGTGTGGGTTAGCTTTCTCTTCTAATAGTGCTGTGGTTTGGAGGGAGGGTGGCTCTGATTGGAGGTGGCAGCACTCAGCTCTTGTGGCCGGGGCAGGCTGGGCTGCACCGCGGCACTCAGTGTGCAGCAGAGGGATAGCTTTGGTCAGCCACAGTGACATTCTGTGTTATTTCTGTACCCAGCACTCCCAGTTGCCGTGCTTTGGGGAGTCTGTGGGAGCTGGGTGTTGTGCAGTGCCTGCAGCAGCCCCCCAACACGAATGCCCTGTTTTCCCAGGTCCCTGAGAACTTCCTGCCCCCGGTGCCCATCACCGCCCCCATCATGAACCCGCTGGCAGACCCACAGTCCCAGATGCAGCAGCCCCAGGCTCCAGCACCGCCCAGCTTCCAGCCTGCTCACCTCCCTGCAGGGCACATGGTGCTGCAGGGGGGCTTCCAGCCTGCTGCCCAGCCCCCGGGGCCTTCCACCATGGCACCCACTGCTTCCAAACCCAGCACGGAGGGGGCCCCGGGGGCTCCCATTGGCAATGCCATCCAGGTAAGGCAGCCCCAGCACTGCCTGGGTTTGGTTGTCCAGCAGTAGAGCCTGCCAGGCAGGATCCTCTTGTCCAGGCTTTTCTTGTAGCTGCAAAGTGTGCTGTGGAGTTTCTAGGCACTGGCTTTACACCTAGGTGCTGGCGTTTTGCTGCTGTAATCTCCACCTAGATGGCACTAATCCTATAGTCAGTGTGGGCCAACAAGCTGCTTCCTTCTGCAACTTTCACAGCTTACCAGAGGGAGCAACAGCAGGTGCTGCTAAAGTCACCTCCACACACCCCCAGGGAAGAAATAGGAGTTGTGCCAAGCTGGGCAATAATGCCACTTGGTTTAGCTGAGAACAACGTGTGGGCACAGTGACCTGGAAAAGCCTCACCTGTTCTCTGTTGCTCAGCATGTGCAGGCACTGCCCACAGAGAAGATCACTAAGAAGCCCATCCCTGAGGAGCACCTTATCCTGAAGACCACTTTTGAAGCTCTCATCCAGAGGTGCCTGCTGTCTGCTTCCGATCCGGTAGGGGATTTCTGTGACTTGGGATTTCTCATTTCAACAAGCTCATTTCAAAGGGAAACAACAGCTACCTGGGAAAGGGAAGGCTAACAGCTTTAACACAGCCACTGGAGCTGGATAGGAAGACATTTCCCATGGCAGCCAGTACCCTGTAAATGAGCTATCCCTCCCAAAGCTGCTCATTTATTGCTGATGGCCAGTAAATAACATGGCACCACAAAGCCCAGCTGCTGAATGGTCAGCTCATGCCTGCCACGTGCTAAAAGATGATGCTGGTGATGCAGAGGGCTTTGTGCACTGAATTTGCTTGGTCAGCAGCACAAACTCGTGCTCTTGTCAGTTCAGTATCACTCAATTGCTCAAAATCTTTTATTTAAAGGCTGTAGAGTGCATATATATGTGTGTTTCTATGTATATATAGTGTATTCTGCATTCCCTTTGACCTTTTCTTCCTCCAAGTGCCCCTTCCCCCAGACAGACAGAGAAGGCAAAAGCATTCCACTCATATCTGCACCTGGGGATTGCTTTTCTGCTCTGCCAACACATTTTGCTTGCTTCTTGTTAAGTCTCTCTGATATTTTTAGGCAGTGAAAGTGTTTCAGCCCACAGAGACAGGAGACACCACCCTGACTGTACACACCAGTTGTTGTCAGAGCAAATACAGGCACTGCTCAGCTATTGCATTCTGAAGGAGAAAATGGGAACAGGAACTAAAGAGTGAGGAACTATTCTTTAGTAGGAGGAGGAACTAAAGGAGAACAGCAGTTTGCACTTCCACCAAATTTGGCTGGAGAGATGTCTTGCTGTTTCCTAGACACAATTTATTCCTCTCTGTCCTAGCTGACCATCTGTAAAATTAAAATAGCATCTGCACCTTTTCATGGGCTTTGAAACTAATGGTATGTGGTCATGCATCTGAGAGTTAGGCAGTCCAGAAGAACTGGGGGTTTCTTACCTGCTCCTCCTGGGAGACTTTTTCCTTAGATATATCAGTTCCTTGATGACATAACTGCTGCTGAGGAGTTTCTGCATGTGGCCCAAGCTCCATGTGCTGTGTTCTCCTTTATGCCATCTGAACAGCTTTCCCTAATTTCTAGCACAGCAAGCAGCCAGCAGTTGGTCTTCCCCCTTGAGCTAGAGCATTCCCACAGACTTTATTTGCTCCAGGCAGTTATTTAATCCAGAGAAACATTTCCTCTTGCCAGGGAAAACGGCAGTTATCCTGAGTACAGATGGATTGATGCACAGACTGATTTAGGAGGAAATTCCATTACTCTTGTGCACTGATGCCATTTCTGCTGCTCTTGACCAGCAGCTTTTTTGTGCTCCTGCAACTGTAACCTTGATGCTTTATTACTGTTTTATTACTCTGGAGTAAAATTTACAGTTTTAGATGTTGGTTTAAAAAAAAAAAAAAAAAAGTGGATAAAAATTAATTTCTCCAGCAGCTGCAGCTCCAGGTGAAATGTACTGGAGTTATTTTAAAAGCCTTTGGTGGCAAAATAATTCCAGGAACATCAGTAGGTGGTTTACTTTATAAAAGTCATGAAGCCCAAAGTGTCTGTAAGGACAGACTGGGTTAGGCTATTAGTTTTTCTGTTGACACTAAAAACTTACAGACAAACTGCTGGCTTTACTAATCACATGAGGAAAAATATAATTAGTATTTACCATAAATGATGACTGAGTTGTACACACTTAGAACTGGAGAATCTGCATGTGCCAGTCTCACTGATGTTGCTGGATACTTCATTCAAGTGAGAATTTCGTCCAGTTATCACTTTGTTTATTCAGTGAACCATAGGAAAAAAGTTGTGCTTCAACTCAGAATTCTGTCACTTTTCTTATCAGTTATGCCAGTGGGGTTTGCAAATGACCAGTGGCTTTTGGGGTGCACCTCTACAGTTTTCTATCTTCTGTAGACAGCTGAAGAGTTTACAGGTACTACAGTCATGTGGTCTTTCCTAGCAAAATCATGGGAGTACAGAACAAAGAATCCAAATGATGTGTTAGGAAAATGTTGAGAAAGAAATTTGATGTGCTCCATGGACCTGTTTGCCATGATATCAGATTGGTCTAGAATTCTAAAAATTGCTGTCCTTTGATGTGTTTATTTGTCTTGCAGCAAACCAAGAGGAAACTGGATGATGCAAATAAACGCCTGGAGTTTCTGTATGACAAACTTAGGGAACAGACAGTAAGTTCTGTTTTACTTCCCCCAGCCCTCAATCACATATGGCCAGTGAATTCATTGGTGCAATACTACTTCTGCAGTACGTAGCAGGTGCTCATTTTTTCTTTGGCAGTGTGCTCCACATCCATTTATTGGAAGTTTGCATGGATTTCTTAGGAATCAGCCAGTTACTGTGCCTGGCCCCATGTGCCTGTGCAGACTTTACAGTGTTGTTTTGGGGTTGTGTAATGAGTTTTATGGTGCTGTGCTGAGCCAGAGAGCAGAGCTCCTTGCAGCAGGCACCATTTCTCTGCTCCAGGCAGGAACTGAGACACACAGCCTGGGGTCACAACAGAACCCAGGGGACTTTGATTCTGGAGGCTCAGTGACTTCACTATAAGGCAGATGTACTTTTGAAGGTCTGGTAATTTTTTCAAAGCCTTCCAGGAGGCTTTGGCAGAATAAAGGACTGTGCTTAAATGTCTTAGTACCTTAAGATTAGAGTGATGTAATCCTATTGTTGTCAGGCCACATTTGCTGAGCAATTAACTTTACCCAAAGGCATAAAAGCTCAGTAGGTTTTTCTGGTGCCAGGAGTGTGTCACGGCAGGTCTCCCACCCCAGGGAATTGCATCCAGGCAAGGAAGGCTTGCAGGGCATAGCAGTACTGCAGAGAAGGTCCATTCTGGTTGAAGTCTGTTGTTCGACTTTTCAATGACTGCTCCCAGTGTGGTGCAGTTCTGAAGATGGCTATCCAGATAAAGGAGCTAAGTGCTGCACCTTCCTGAGAGCCAAGCACCACACTCAGAATTTCTTTTTCTAGTTAGTTCTGTTTCTTGTTACTCCTTTTTCTAGTTAGTTCTTTTCCTAGTTTGTTTCAGTTCTTTTCCTAGTTTGTTTCAGTTCTTTTCCTAGTTTGTTTCAGTTCTTTTCCTAGTTTGTTTCAGTTCTTTTCCTAGTTTGTTTCAGTTCTTTTCCTAGTTTGTTTCAGTTCTTTTCCTAGTTTGTTTCAGTTCTTTTCCTAGTTTGTTTCAGTTCTTTTCCTAGTTTGTTTCAGTTCCTTTCCTAGTTTGTTTCCTGTTTCCTTTTTTCCCCTTTTCCTTTTCCTTTCCTCTCCTCGTTCCTTTCCTTTGTGCTGACCTGCCTTTCGTGCCTTCCTTGCAGCTCTCTCCGACCATCATTAGTGGCTTGCACAACATTGTGAAGAGCATTGAGACGCGCAACTACCAGGAGGGGCTGAACATCCACACACACATCGTCAGCACCAGCAACTTCAGCGAGACCTCTGCTTTCATGCCAGTCCTCAAGGTTGTCCTCACGCAGGCCAACAAGCTGGGGGTGTGAGGTGTGCCCCACATGCCAAGCCCTGGAGGTTGCTTTCCCAAAGAAGTGCGTTTCTGCGGCAGACATGCGGGAAATGGACCGAGCGCTCGTCCTCGCAGCATGGCGCAGTAGAGCTGACAAATGGCATTACACCCTCCCTGCAAAGTACCTGGTTCTAGAAGGGCTGTGGAGCCCTGGTGCTTTTCTTCTTATTTTAATCCTTTTCCCATCCCTAACCATTCTCATCTACAAATAGTATATTTAATTGGTGATGTCCCACGTTGTCAATTTTTAGGTGCATGTTACGCTGCTAGACAGTGGCTTTTAATAACAGATGTATGTGTTGAAACAACAAGATAGGTTGTGTATTGGACCCTAAAACAGATTCTTCCCTTCCACCCCACTGTTCCTTATCCACCAGATTAAAAACAGTCTGATCATGTTACAAGTGTATTTGGTCTTTCATTTTATGAAGCTGCTTGCAGTTCTGTTATTACCATTTACATGTTAAATAGCTTAATTGTGCACTGGGGCAAATGAGCAAAATAAAAGCTAATATGATATTTTCAATAAATGTAAATTTATTAAAATTTGTCTCTATGAAGTGCAGTGGAGGGATTTTGAACTGGAGTACAGTGGGGCTGCTTTCTGTTGTGTCCTGGGCATGAGAATACTTTTGTTTTTCCTCTTTTTATCACTAAAGGCCTGTGTAGAACACAGAAAGATCAGCAGTTGGAAGAAATGTCTGGGTTTGGGAAACAAAAGCAGTTTGGCATTAACCAAAATATCAGTCCTTGTGGAATGTAGATTTGGCAGTGCATACTGCAAGAAATAATCTCAATAACAATGTAAATCACTGCTGGCTTCTGTGACTTCAAACAGATTTGTTAGGCAAAACAGTTTTATTTCCTTTCCAGCATTTTCTTTCTTCATAAGCATTTAAAATTGGTGAACACAAGGCTTCAACTTGAAGTTCCCTTATTTCAGGAGTTTAAACAACACTTGGAGTAAATATTTTGATCTAGGTTATCGGTTTCTAAGCAGTGTTATAAGTATTCTTGTATAAGTGTACTTACAGCAGTGTATTCAGCACCTTTGTGTCTTGACTCAAAGTTGAAAAGAAGTTTTAAGGTGTAAACAGGAATGAAATAAATTTAAAACCCCAACCCTCAGTAGGGTGACAAGCAGCTGTACTGGGCTGGCCTGTGCTTTCTGTGATGCACTGCTCAGCAAGGAAAAGAAAAAGCAGTATCAGTACTTCAGGACCAAACCAGCAGCCAGGAGGTAATGCTAGAGGAATGCAGGAGCTGGCCTTGCATGTGCTCTCCCTGAGTGTTTTTGGGAGTTCTTCACATGGAGCAGGAGTGGGGGCATGCACTGACACTTGTGAAGGACAGGCAGGTGTTCCATATTTTGGGAAACTGCTGTTTCTGGCAGTTTCCAGAAACTGGGGAGACTGATGTTGGTGACAGAGGGGCATACCTCCAGTAGGTGCAGGGTTGTGGGCAAAACCACTGCTGGAAATTGGAAGCTCCTAAGTTGGGAACAAGTGCAGCAGGATCTGAGCATAATTAGCTGGGAATATCTCCTATGAATGCCAAGGGATGCTTAATGACACAAACCTTCATCAGACTTGCATCCATGTCAAAGAGTATGCCAAATAAGAAGGGACTCAGCAAGGCACACATGCCAGGGATAGGACTGAAAGTTTATTTAATGGGAAGAAATTAAATAAATTTTGCTTGCTCCCCGTGTGAAGAGCACAAGGGAATCAGGTTGATTGGAACTAGAGAGCAGTGTCACATGAGAACAAACGTGATATGAGCTGGCCAGGTGTAGGTTTGGTCTGAAATTGAAGTGGTCAAAAATGAGATCACCAGATAAGAGGGAAATGAGGGGTTTTGAGGTGATGGTATCCTAAGAGTACCCTGATGTTGCACCATGGCCAGGACACTCAGCAATGGAGTCATCTCCTCTCCTTGTGAAACAAAAGCTGTCTTCCACCTCAGCCACTGTCAGGAGCTCAGGACAGGAAAAATGCACTGCCCAATTGCATAACAGGAGTGGAGGCAAAAATCTGCTGCTTCTTTCCTGAGAGCAGCTGAGATGAATTATCGGTTGTGCTGCCGTCTGTTCATATCTTCAAGGAATGCCAAGCAATTAGCCACCCATCTGATGGGATAAATGCAAATGGCCATCTTCATTTGCAGAAGGCAATGAAGCCCTGCCAAGTTAGGCTGGTAAAATAATTTGGCCCCAAATAGCCTAATTTTGATCTCACTGAGTGAGAAGAGATTTATACCTTTGTAACACCACCCAAGGGCCGCAGAGTTAAAAGAAGGGATGGAAGGAAATTCAAGGATATATTCTGAGCAGCATAGGTGTTGTCTGATGGCAGCTGGCATGAGGAGGCACCTTGCTACTTCAGCAGCCACCATCCAAGCAAAAGGGCCAGCAGGAAAGGGCAGGGTTAGTGCAGTTGTGTCCTGATTGCTGGAGGCAGGTGGGGATGTAAGGGCAGCAGTACTGCAGAGAGGCCTGGCTGCAGGCAGGACATCCAAGCTGAGCACTTGAGTGAAAGCCTTTTTGTGCCTGTAAAGCTCTGTAATGGATTTACTTTGGTTTTGCTGGCAGAGGTCTGAGGTCTGCATTAGGCATGAATGTTGGAGATTGTCTTTAGTTGCTGTTGCCTTTCTAGCCTGTGCACAGCGTACATCAGATCTTTCCAGTGTAGTGCCTTCTTGATCACACAGTTCATTCAAACATGAATATTGGGAATGTGGGTTATAGTAAAATGCAGGGAGCCCCCAGCACAGGGAATGACTGGCATCTGACTCCATTGATTCAGAATGCTGAACAATTGCTTTATTAAAACTATATTACATTATACTATACCATATTAAAGAGATACTATACTATACAAAGATACATACTAAAGAAAAACTTGTGACTCCTGACAGGACACAGCTTTGAGTGATTGGCTAATTAACATAAACAACCATCACCAGAATCCAATTACCAAATCCCCTCGGGTAAACAATCTTCCTAACACATTCCACATGTGCAAAAACAACAGGAGCAGCAAGTAAAGATAAGAATTGTTTTCTCCTCTTCTCTCTGTGCTTCTCCAGGAAAAAACCTGGGAGAGAGAATTATCTCTCTCTGTGTTCAGAGAATGTGAGTGCCACAGTGGGTTTACTGCACAGTAACTGTGTGTCACTCAGCCTTGAACAAGGGCCAAGGCCATTGCCAGAGGATACTGAGGGATGTAATAAATACTGTACTGATACCAGGAACAGTGTCAGCATGACCAGCCTTAGATGGGTGATCTCCCAGCCTTGAATTGCTGGGTGCTGGGTTGATCATTCCCATGTTTCCTCTGGAGATCCTGCAGATCAAACAGATACAGCACCAAATGGCCAGTCAGCATGGATACATTTAATATAATCCTCACCCAAAAGAGGCTGAACTGATTAAAATTCCTCTGAGCTTTAGAGCTGCAAGTTATCCAGAAGAGCATCTAATTACGAGGGGATTTATTAAGAAGCACTCTAAAAAGGCAGCTGCAGCTGACCTCACCCAAGAAGTCCATGCCTGCCTGGACAGCACACAGAAGGCTTCTTGAGAAATTGTTGCACAAATTCTTTGCCAGGTACAGAAGAAGCACTTCAATCACAAACATTGATCACATATTCCTTATCCCTCTGATGTTTAAGGCTTTGTTTCCTTCTTTACTTAAAGTGTTCATTTGAACAATGCTCTGGGATCGTTATTTTTCATGGCAAAAGAAAAGAAAAAGAAAAGAAAGGGCCACTGTTGACAACATATTAAATAGCTCTGCACTGAAATGTGATGGTAGCAGGCAGGACTGAGTGCCATTAAAATAGACTCAATGTTCACATGAACCATTCACCACCTTTCATCACCACTGCCCTCTTTTTTTCTTCCGGGCAGAGAATTCTAGAAGGATGCTTAAAATATATCAAAAACAATCTTGGGTTTAATTATATGCTCTCTGCTGACTCAGTTGCCTCAGGAGGTGTAGTTAGTAATTAATAACTACAGACTAATGTGTTAGTCTCAGCAGACTAATATGCTTTGCAGCAATGTCACTCATTAAGCCACGCTCTGCTGGGCCCAGGCCTATCAGGAGTCAAGGCCAGGGCTGCACAGAGACCCACTTGGGATGGGGTAAGCTGGTGTGTGTTGCCTCCCCTGCCACACCACTCCCAAACCCTGGCTAAAGCCTCCCTCTGACCTCCCCTGGGTGGCTTTCTAAGGCAGGAAATAGTCAGGTCAAATAACTGCTGGGCAAGGACAAATAAATTCGGGAGCTATGCAACATTAGGGGTTGGTTTTTGCTGTTTCTGAAACCTTTGTGATAACAAAATCATGAAGACACAAAGACCTTCAGGCCTTTCCCAGTCTCAGCTCCAGAGGAGCACCCAGCCTGGCTCATCCCAGCGAGGCACAGAGCCTCTAGGCCTGGTGTTACCTGGCAGAAAGGATTTTTGGGGGCACAGCATCCACCTGAGCAGCTGCTGCTGCTGCTGCTGCCCACACAGGCACTGACACACAGAGCACAGCAGGCAGGGGCCATGCACAGCTCTCAGTGGATTCCCTGCAGAGTGAGGAAAGAAAACAGGCTTTGGCTAAGGGGCAGCACCGAACCCTGAACCCCTGCAAGTCTGTGAAGTTTTCTGCTGGAACAGGAAGCTCCACAAGATGTAGGTCTTTGTTCTCACGTTGGCTGTGGGACACTCAGCCGTGCTGGCAGAGCAACCTACAACCTCCTTGCTCCCAGCAGCACAGAAGGATCTTTGTGCCCAGAGACAGCTGTCCCCATCAGCAGTGGGAATGTGCCAGGGAGGTATTCCCAGGCTGGTGTCCAGGGCAGCATTTCACACCTCGGTGCAGATGATGGATGAGCCCTCTGTCAGTGCTGAGGCTGAGAGGATGTGTGCTCACTTTGGGGTGCACTGAAGCACTGCTCAGAGCCTGTGCCAGTGTGTTCAGCAACCTGGTGCAGCATTTCAGGAAGGCTCAGTCCCAGGGGGAATCACACTCCTGCCTGCTTCCTGAGAGCGGATTTGAGTCTGTAGTCCAGCCCCTCACCCAGCAGTGAGATTTAAGCAAGACCTGTGCGAGGCAGACCACACAGTGGGATCATTTGAAGCCAGTGCACAAGACAGGAACAAGAACTACAGACAGGTCCCCTGGCCCACAGCTCGGTGCCAGGTGCCCCTTTTACCTGCACAGAAAAGGCATTGATGCACTAGAGGAGGCCAAACTCGGGCATGACAACAGAAAGCCCAGCTGGAACTGCCAGCAAAGGCAAGACGGAGCTTGCAGGTGACGGCTGTCACCTCCCTCTCACAACACTGCCTTGAGTTCTCCTTTTCAGCTTGTCCACATTCCCCATTGGGTACAGCAGACAAAACCAAGTTGTTTCCAGATCTCTGAACTACACTCAAGCTTTTTTTCCCCTTTTTTTCTTCCAGACTTGCACATCCTTCGCTTTTAAAAATATGAACTCAGGAATGTTTACTGAGAAAATCTCCTTTTAACTCTGTTGCTGTTTTGGTTGCAGCTCCCCAGGTTTTTCTTTTCTCTAGGCAATTCTGGCTCACTGAATGTTTTCCAATATTATTTTTTTACCAAGGGAAAGTAGGATCCAGATTTCCAAAATCTTTTCTTTGCATTTCTGGGTACTAGCAAGGCCTTAATTTGAAAGTCCAGACGTGTCTCTGCAACATGTAGTCCTGACATTATGATTTGTGTAGCCAGGTACCTTTATTCAAGAGAGTAGGTGTTTTCACAGCATCATGTCCCAAAATATGCTGCTTCCCACAGCACTGCAGTGATCCTGGAACAAATGCTGATGCTGTCACTGAGTTGCCACTGGCCAAGCAGTGATTTCTGGGAGCAGGGGAACAGTGATGGGCTCCATGCATGAGCAATGACACTGTGCAATGACATTCTCAAAGGGGATACTTAGGTCTGCCTGGGGCTTCCTCTGCTCCTCCACCAGGACCAGCAACTCCATGAGCATTAGGGACTGCTCTGAGCCATCTGGGCTGGGGACTACCTGATATCCTGTCACAGATACATTTTATGAAAAATCCTTTCCTCAGGATTTCTTCTCCTGAGAAGCCAAGAGGCCTCAGGAACAAAATGTAAACAACGATTATCTGCTGCTGTGGAATGCAACAGGTGGATCTTTGGTCTCATGTGGTTGTTTCTAATTAATGGCCAATCACAGTCAGCTGGCTCAGACGATGAAGCTTTTGTTACTCATTCCATTCTTTTCTTTCCTTGCTAGCCTTCTGATGAAATCCTTCCTTCTATTCTTTTAGTATAGTTTTAATATATAATTTTCTTTTAATATAATACAATAAATAAGCTTTCTGAAACATGGAGTCAGATTCTTGTCTCTTCCCTCGTCCTGGGACCCCTGTGAACACCACCACAATATCCCCCTTACAGTTTGGCTGCTGCACTTGCCAAGCTTTCTCTGCATGCAGCCAGCTTCACTTGGAGGGGGACACGAGGACTTCTCCTTCACAGAAGTTACCCAACAGAGTCACCCTAAGCATCAGCACTCCCCACACCCAGAGGACCTGTGCCCACAGCAGAGCATTTTTCATGTCATCTTTGTTCACCTGCTTTCCCTGCTGTGTTGGCTACTCTGTAAGCAAACTGCTGGGAACTGGAAACAAATGTGGGGTATGAAACATATTGTGTTCAAAGGCTCACAAAGGGAACCTTCACAGATGGGTTCCTCAGTAACCTGAATTAGCTGGAAATCTGGCAAATCAATTTGTATGTGTTTGCTTCTTGCCAGGGTGGAAGGAGTGTCTGCACGATGCCACCTGCATCTGCATGAGCATACAAGACTGGCATCTATCCTGTGCCATGCTTGAACAGTCTGCAAAACCAGGTCAGGACGAACAGTTACATCCAGCCTTTTCAGAGAGATGTGCTCCCTGGGTCACCATGCTTCCTTGCTGCCTGGTAGCATTCCCATTTCATCCACCTTGAACCCTGACATTCCTGCCTTAAACACTCAGGGCATCCTGTCTGTGATGTGCAGGGGTGAGCTTGGGCTGGGCAGGTTCCTTCTGCATGGTGTGGGGGCTTCTTCCCCCACAATGATGGAAAAATCATTGAAGGATGGAGTCTTCTCTCCTGCCTGCCCCAACATCAGAGTCCAAGCAGGAAGATGAGCGTCACCTATTAGATCAGTAGTAGGTACACTTGAAAGGAGCCTGAGAGCTGACCTTGGGCACCTGGAGGAGGTCAGGGCAGGCAAGCACAGCACAAGTTCAATCACCTTCTTCTGCGGTGCTGGCACAGCAAGTGAAGGACGTGGCAAGCTGTAAATCATGGAAAACCTGGTCCCAGCCAGGGCAGAGGGCTGATCGCGATCCTGGCTGCCCCCTCCTTCCCTCCAGTCCTCCCAGGAGCATTCAGCACCAAACAAAACGCATCACAGGCGAGCGTTGTATCTGGAATCAGTGCCTGGTTCCCACTGAATGCCTTAAACCCTCTGTACGCTGCCTGTGCAGGCTGTTCTTGCCCCGGGGCAGGTGAGGCACCCCGCTAGTGACAGGGAGCTGCTTTCGCCGCCCGCTCCTCCGGGCCGCCCGTGTGTCGCCGGTGAACCGGGCATTGACAGCGGCCCCCGGCATCCCCGGTGCCCCGGGACCTTTTCTCTCCCGCACAGCTGGCAATGGGAGGTCGCGGCAGCACGGAGGGGACACACCTCGTGTCCCTCGAAGCCACACCTGAGCGGTGAAGCCATGGTGGGACCGGGTAAGCACCGAGCGAGGCCGCCCCTCGTTGGGGTGTGTGCTGCCGACAGCTCGCTGCCAGTCCGTGCGCTTGTGTCCGGTGCCCGCCTCGGCACTGCCAGGCAGGACACTTTACCCACCACCTCTCCACCACCTGCTCCCGCTAGCGGCACCTCTTACTGTGTTGGCCCGACCTTCCAGAGCGAATCGCCACGGGAAGCTTTGTCTGAGGGAGCCGGACCGCGGGGCCGCGCTGCGCGGGGCCGCGCCGGGGGGCGGCGGCGGGCGGAGCCGGAGCCGGGGCCGGAGCGGCGGCCGGGGCGGAGCGGGCGGCCCGGGGCCACCATTGGCTGTCGCTATGCGGTTCCCGCGGCCGCCCCCCGCCCGTCCCCGCCGCGGTGCGGGGCGCAGCCGGCGGCGCGGCGGCTCCATGGAGGCGGCGGCAGCAACAGATGCGGCAGTGGCAGCGGCGCGGCCCGGCCGCCCGTAGCCGCTGCTGGGAGCGCCGCCGGCCCTGCCCAGCGCCTGGCCGGAGCGATGGCCGCGCCACGGAGGGCGGCCGGCGGCGAGGCGGGCACGGCGGACACCGCGGACACGGCGGGCTCGGCGGGCCCCGGAGGGCAGGCCATCGTCTGGCGCAACGTGGTGCTGATGGGGCTGCTGCACCTGGGCGCCGTGTACGCGCTGAGCCTGGTGCCGCGGGCGCACATCCTCACCCTGCTCTGGGGTGAGTGCCGGGGGCGCCACAGGTGGGGCGGGGGGCGGCGGGCACCGCTCGGTTTCCCCGGTCCGTGCCCCGTTTGTGGCTTTTGTTCCCGAGCCCCCCCCGGCCGCTCCCGGGATGCCAGCGCCGCGCCGGGCCCTCGGTTGCTGTAGAAACAGGAGGCGCTCTGCCTCCGGTTACGTTTATCTGTTTTTTTTTAGTTAAAAAAGCCCAGCCAAGCGCTGGTGTTTCGGTGTAAAGGTCTGAGGGAGGACGCGCTGGCCGTCCCCTTGCTGTTTCACCGTGTTACTTTCTGAACACCCGCGGGTTTCTGCTCCGGTTTGGAGTAGAAAATCAGCTCCTCGTTTGTTTCTTGCGGAAGGTGATGACAAATTTTCATTAGGAAAGATGTGAAAGTCGAGTAAGTGCTGTAAGGTGCTGGCACAGACGCGATAAGCCGGGCTGTGCTTTCTGAGGGGAGATGGCTTGCAGCGTCTGTCCTGCTCGCCGTGAGAAGCCAAGGATTCGGTGTGGGGAAGGGAATATGAAAGACAGCTTCTTTTCTTCCATCCTACAGTGGTGAGGTCCTCTTTTCTCCACAGAAGAATGGTGCCGGGAGAAAATGCTACATAGAAGCACTGCAGTATTGTGCGAGGCTTGTCAGGGTTTGTGAGACCAAATAGATGGTGAATGTCAGCGTCACTGTTCAGCAGGCAGAACCCTGTATTGATTGTTTCATATGAATCTCGGTGGTCAAGAGGGTAAAAACTTGAGTGCTGCTTACAGCTGATGCAATTTCTTGGATAAATACCTGCTTTGAGGTAAGTGGAGGATGTAACAGCCTGAATTCTTTTATACAGAGGAAAGAAGGGCCTCTGCTGCAGGAACTCACAGACATGGAATTTGGGTTGTTAGGCTGCCATCATTGCTCTCGAGGTGACACTTCAGAAGCCCCAGTTAAATGCTTTAGAAGTCAGGCTTATTCCTTCTGTTTGGAGAAGTCCTAAATCTCTTTTTCATGGGTTCAGCTTTTGATATTCAGTCTTAAACCCCCAGAAATTGCCAGCATTGCTGCTTGCAGTTGGGAAATGAATCTTTTCCTCAGTTACCCTCCTCAGTTTCTGGGTCTCTGGAGGGTACCTGCATTTGACTGGCAGCCTGGTTTGCACAATCCCCCCCCGGCTTGCTCATGACCAGAAGAGGATTGTGGGGTGGTTGTGTTTTGCATAGTTTCCTTCTGCAAGCACTACTCCTCTCTCCTCCCTATTTCTGCTTGTGTTCAGGCTGATTTCATAGTTTATCTTGGCCACAGCTGGGCGATCAGGGAGACCAGGAGAGCCTGTGGGAGCTGTGTGGCTGGAATGCACAGCCTGTGGTCTGCTTTCAACCCTTTTAGGTCCTGTTGTGTGCAGGCAGGTGGGCTTGCTTTTTCTGTTTTGCCTTTCCAAGAAGACAATTTGAAATCATCTCTGATTTCACTGTGCTTAATTACAAAAATCTCTCTGAGGCTGGAGGCAAAGGATGGAATTACCAATTCAGCCCTTCATCCTCCGAGGTATTTTTTCCTGCTGGAGATTAAACAGACGCTACATAATAAACAGTTCTCAGCGACTTTGCTGCTTAATGCCTTTCCTTCTGAAAGTGAGATCCTCTCATTTCTTGACATAATTATTTTTAACAGCCAACCTAGAGCAGACCACAGAGTTTTTATGGGAGTTTGGTGGGTGGTTTTTACAGGGGCTGCACAGCAGGGAGCGAGAGCGCTGGCTCCAGCTGTCCTGGACACTGCATGCCACTCTCACATCTGGCTGCTGCCACCTCAGAGGTGCTGAGCAACGTGAAAATACACTCTCCTGCAGAATGTGTCAGACAAATTAGCTTGCTGTCACGCTGGTGACCTGTTTCTGGGATCCCTCTGAGCCATTCAGGGCAGATCAAAAAGGGTGGCTGGTGCTGAAGTTGACAAACGCACCTCGCTCCGGTGTGGCAGGAGCCAGCCAGTGAAGTTGTGTTGGGAGGAATAGGTGTCAATCAGAGGTGTCCCTCGCCCTCCCCAGTTCTCCACATCTCCTTGCCTGTGCAGATCAGCTGTGAGACTGCCTTTCTGTGGGCGCTGGCTCCCAGCCAGCCTTCGGAGCCGGGCTGGCAAACTTGGATGTCGGCATGGGAGTAGTGTCAGGTAGTGCAGGGATGTGTGTACGCTGAAGGGTGCAGATGGAGGAGCTGCAGCCTTCCATGCATCCCTCTGTGGTTTTCTTTCTCTTCCCAAGCTTCCCTGGCACTCAGGAGGCTTCCCGGTGATCCTGTGCAAGCCACTGTGTGTTCCCCACCACTGGTCCCCCATGGATAAGCTGCAGGAACAAGTGTGCTGGGGGTGGGATGCCAGTGCTGGCTGTGACCTCCCTGGTGTCTGGCAGGAAGCCACAGCTTCCCATGACTCACCACTGCCTGCCTGGCTTCTTACCTTCTCCTCCCCCAAGACATCCACCTCCCGTTGTGTTCTCCCCTGAGGGAGGCCAGGTACAAACCCTCCCTCTTGCTTTCCTCCTTCCCTTCCCACCCCTGGAGGCAGGCAGCTGCTGCAGCACCGATGGCAAAGCGGAGCTGAAATGCCACTGTGCCACCTAGCAAACAGCTGCTCAGGCCAAGCTGCCTGCTCGGCAGGGCTCATTTCCATTGGTAATTTATTGACATTTGTCCAGCTGTACATAATAGACAATGGGAGAGTGCTGCCAAGGAAGGCTCAGCTGGTTGTTTACCCTGGATTATCTGTGCTCCTCTGTTCCCGCTGCCTCCCGCACCAGCACCCCGAGCTGCAGCTTCCCACACCCCACGTGGAGCTGGGGCTGCACCAGGGATCCCAAACAGCACTCTGGGGGCTGCAGAACTGAAGATGTGGATGCTGCAGAACCGGGAATTGGGTTATCTTTCAAGGGATGTACAGATAAGCTGGTTGAAACACAGGCTTTCAGGGCCATCCCAGTGTCTCTGTGGAATTTGATTTCAATCCAAGCTGAACAAAAACAATGAAATTACTCATGTCAGAATTTTCCATGAGCTGGGAGCTGCCTTGACCCGAGAGGCAGCAGATGGTGTGTGCAAGGCATGGAGCAGCCCTGGGCTGTGCCCGTGGGACAGCCATGGAACCTGCTGAGTGGATGTGGAATGTCCCCTGCTGCGCAGCCTGGGCTCGCTGGGAGCTCCCTTGCCTTGCTCCTTGCCAGCCTGACCTGTGGTTTGCTGTGGAGAGGACCCTGCTGCCTTCTCCCTGGTGCTCAGCACCATGGGGGTTTGAAGGGGAGGCAGCACCATCCTCCCAGGGGGAACTGAGCAGGGTGGGAGCAGCTCACTGCTGGTGGGGCTGGCGTGGAGATTTTCCAGGGACGAACTTGTGCAGAGGGGTGCTTGTGGCCAGCTGGGGCTGTGGCTCACTGATGTCCTCTTTTGGGCTGGCCATGCTGCACCACCTTCCAGAGGTCACCTATGACAGTAACGTGCCATTAAATGATGCTTCTTATCCAGGAGCCTCCTTGCTCCAGCCAGCTCCACCCTGTGGCAGTCCCAGGGAGCTTTATCTGTTGGATTTAGGAAAGCAAACTAAAAAACTCTGAAATCCTTATACAGAGGGAAGGACCAGCATGTTTCACTGCAGGGCCCAATGCTGACAGCTGCTCACAGTTTCTTTTGGTGGGCTCATGGTAATTTCTTAAAGACTCCATCTGGAGGATCACATGATTGTCTTGGATTTTGTTTGGGAAAAGGTGCTTTTTAATCTTTGCAGAGGGGTTGGGAGGAAGCACTTGAAGTAGCCAAATTAATTGTAGGAAATAGAGCTGCTGCACAAGAAGTTAAGCTGTTTACCTGCTTTAAAACCTTTCATTTCAGGCTGCTGAAACACCTTTAAAAACCTGCACAAGCATGGCCACCCAGAAATCCCAAATCACCTGGATGTGTTTGGCAGAGCTGCGTGAGGGAGGAGTGGATGTCACACCCTGCTGTGCCTTGCCAGAGCCTGGGCTTGGGGAGGAGGATGGCCTTGTCCTAATGGTGCTCATGTGGGAAGGGAGGCTTGTTGCTGTTGTTTTAGCAGCATTTAGGAGAAGTTTTAGTGCTCCTGAGAGCTCCAGATTGTTCATGTTCAGCTGTGGTGAGCCCTTTGCCATGCTTATCCTCAGCTTTCCCCCGTCCCCAAGTGCTGGGAGCGCAGACAGAGCAGCAGTGCTGCCCAGCTGCACCCTTGCTGAGATCCAGGCTGCTCCAGGCAAGAGTCTGGATCCTGCCTGGGATGCCTGCATCCCTTCAACAAAAGGGATTAAAGCAATTGTGGTCTCAGCACTCGGGGCTATCCCCTCTTTCTCAGGCTGCTGGTGGGCAGCACGCTCGTGTAACGAGGCACAGGTTGCTGTTGTGCACTGCAGATGCAAGTTTTATTGGTCCTGCATGATTCCAGAGTCTTGGATATTCTTGAGTGCCACCTGCTGGCTTTCTGGTTATTAACTGGCTTTAATGCCAAACCATTCCTATGCACGGCCAGACAGCTGTAAATAAAATATCCTAGCCCCAGGGAAGTTCCCCTTGGCACCTCTGTGGATGGATGAAGGAAAGTGCAAATATTGTCTCTGTTTTACACCCAGGGAAATGGAGGCATTTGATAGAAACTTCTCTGTCCCTCCTGCTGCCACTCTTGAGAGTGTTTATGCTACTCTGTGGCCTGGATGGTGGTTGTGCTCAGGTGATTGCTGTAGGTGAGGTTTGGGTCAGAAATGGTGAACAAAGGCATTTCTCTTGGATACTTGGTGGGAAGGGCTTAGTGAACAGAAGGACCTTTTTTCACCTTGATCCCCACGGTGATCTCCTGCTTGCTGGCTCCCAGGACAGTCCCAGCCATGAGCAGAGAGCAGCTCTGGGAGGGTTCTGTGGAATACAGGATGCTGGCCTTGTTGTCCATCAGCCTCCAGCTCCACCATGCTTTCAGCAGTTCAAGACAGCAGCTGCTCCACTAGATCATGAGGTGGAGCATCCAATGTTAATTGCATCTCTGAGGTGCACATATGCCCAGGGGAATAGCCCTGCTTGTCTCCAGAGAGGTTTTGGGCTGGCTTTTCCTCCCCTGGCCCATTTGAAAGTGTACTTACACAGCTGTCACTCTGAATAGACAGATTCTTGGCTTCTTCCTTCCCTCCTGGCATCAAGAGCTGAACTCCCATCATCTCTGAGAAGAACAAAGTATTTTCTCAAACAGTGTTTCTCTCCTTAAAAGTGGCATGAGCCCTAGATCTGGGGGTGGCTGTAACACCTCTGAAAATGATCTGAGCTCCATGTCCATGGTAAAAGTGGGAACACACCCTCACAAAGTGCACAGATAGACCAGCATCACAGAATCACTTGGGTTGGAAAAAGCCTCTAAGATCATCAAAACCAATCATTAACCTACACTGCCAAGTCCACAACTAAACCATGTCCCTAAGTACCACAACTGCACATCTTTTGAATCCACCCAGGGATGGAGACTACACCACTTCCCTGGGCAGCCTGTTCATGGAACAGGTATGGATGGATACAGTCACGGAGTGTTCCTGGGTCTGTTCCAGCATGCTGCTCTGAGGTGATCTCCTGCTGAGGACACTCCTGCCTGCTGGATGTTTTCCCTTCCCCAATGTTCACTCCTCTCTGGTTAAACTGTTGCTGGAGGCGGTTCCTTAGGGCCTAGTCTGTCAGTATTCAGCTGTAAGTATGTGTTTTTGTTCCTTATCCTGATTTCCTCCCCAGTGCCTTGCTGGTGCTCCTGTGTTGTTTCCCTCTGTCCTGTGTGCTGCACATCACGTGGGCACTGTGAGCACAGGAATGGGGAGAAAATTCCATGTGTATGCTGAGCCCTGGGTGTGTGTGATGGTCCATTGTGGTGGTGTTCACAGGGGTCCTAGGATGAGAGAAGAGATGAGGATCTGACTCCATGTTTCAGAAGATTTATTTATTATTTTGTGATATATATTATATTAAAACTACACTAAAAGAATAGAAGAAATAAAGGATTTCATCAGAAGGCTTGCAAGCAAAGGAAAGAGGATGGAATGATAACAAAATCTTGTGACTGACCATAGTCTGAGACAGCTGACTGTGATTGGCCACTAATTAGAAACAACCACAGAGACCAATCACAGATCCACCTGTTGCATTCCACAGCAGCAGATAACCATTGTTTACATTTTGTTCCTGAGGCCTCTCGGCTTCTCAGGAGAAAAAATCCCAGCAAAAGGATTTTTCATAAAATGTGTCTGTGACAGTCCTTTGGTCCCACTGCTCTCAGGAGTGGGTTCAGGGCACTCCTGAGGAGTTCCTACAGTGGGAATGGATGAGTGAGCAGTAAAACTGTGTGTGCTTGATATTGAGATGTTCACCCAGCACAAAGCACTGCTGGGCTGCTCTGACCAGCCAAGCCATAAGAACTTCAAGCACTCTTTCCCTTTGATCTGTGTGCTGAGGACAGAGATGACAACTGGATCCAGCAAAGGTAGAAATCCCTGTCTGAATTTGGCAGGATTGTTGGCATTTGGGCTGCCCCTGATATTGTGGGCTTGGGAGAGGCATCCCTGTGAAGCAGGGAAGGTTTGCTGCCCCCACCAGAGCTGGCTGTGGCAAACACACAAAAGCCCAGCCAAAGGCCACAAAAGCATAAAGTGCTTTCTTCAGCCATGGTCCTCCTGTCCCTGAGCTGGGGCAGGCAGCTCTGGGGAGCCACCAGGGATTTCTGGCTCTAGCTTTTTGTCTTTGGTTCCATGTGCAGGTGGGGAAGGCAGAATACAGGCTCTGAAGAGTTTCAGTGGATGAGTCAGGATGGACTTGTCTGCAGGAAAAGTCTCAGGGGGCTTACTGCACTGAATTTAGTGTGGTTCCTCATCTCTGCCACTCCACCTACCCTCCCTGCAGTCACAGCTGCACTTGTAACTAACACCGATGTTAGAATTGAAGCCAAGCAATTTCTTGTAATCAGATTTTATTTTTACCATGTAGGCCAACAATAAAATGTGCTGCCCCAGTGGAGAGTGAAACATTAACAATTACTGTGCTAAGTAAAGCAAAGCTGGTGTGAAACAGAGGGGAAGGCTGTTTGTGATGCTGGCATGGGGAATTGTGTGCCTGCCATCTCTCTTGGGCCTCAACAGCAGGGGATAGGGATTTCTGGAGGATCTTTCTCCATGCATTTTTAGACAGTGGTGTCTCAGATGATGTTCTGAGTGCTCGAGCTCATTGGAGGAGCAGAGCTGGGCTGGGGCAGGGCTGATTGTGCTGGAGGGACACAGTGAGCAGTAACTGGGGCAGTGTGGGGAGCAGTCACCTGGTGAGTGCCCCCAGGGAGCATCATCCTGCCCACACACAAGGTCTCCTCTGCACTGGCACCATCCTCAACCTGACAGCTTTGGCTGACTGACCTGTTGGGTGCAGGGGGCTTGTGCCTTCTGATTTTAATGAGGTTTAGTGCTTGCAGCCCAGCTCTGAGGCTAAAACTGCCTGGAGGGAAAGTTGGAAGAGGCCGTTTTTTGCAACAGGTTTTGCTCTGGGCTCTGTTTGGTTTTGGAAGGGGGAGGAAGAGGTACAACAGTTGATAGCATACAAGTGGAGCAGGCACAAAACAGCTAGGCAAGGTGCAGTGATACAGAAGGAAACATCATCTGGACTTTGAAGCCCTGGAAAGTCAAACCCATCAGATCTCTGCTGTGGTGGTCACAGGGAGGGCACTGGGTCAGAGCAGGGCATTCCCCTGTCATGTACCTGGTTCTGCACAGGGTCAGCTTTGGCTTTGTCCCTTTTTGGACAGGGGTGTTAAGCAATAACTAAACAATAACTAAACCTTCTTCCTCAGGGCAGAGCTGCCTGCTGAACGCAAGGCTCTGGGGTGCTGTGCTAATGGCTTAACCATGCTATTTTTTTACTCTGTCCCTGAAAAAGAGGTAAAATTGGCATTTATTGTGTCTTGGCAGAATTTATAGAGCACTTAAAACCCAGCAGAGCCCGAGTCAGTGTGCGGATTGAGGACAGCAGTGAGGTCACTAGGAGAGGAGTGAAATCTGCCCATGGTTTTGTGATGACGCAGGACCCAGCTGAGCTGAGACAGGCTACACATAAGCATCAAAAATTTCAGAGAAGCCAAAGCATCTTCCAGCCTTCTCTTTTGATCTAAAAATATATGCAAGCTGTTCGACATCTTAAGGCAATCTTCAGCTGCTGGCGAGTTCAGGGAATCTGTGTTTCCTTCCTAGGGGAGTTCTGGCATTTGCTGCAATAATTGCTGTCAGCCACGATTTCCATTGCTCTATTGGCTCTATTTGTGTCACATTGGCTGCAGCTGTCAATATGAACATTTCTGCTATTCCAGCTGGAATAAAGTCTTTTGTATACTCAGCCAAAAGTGCTGGCTCTGGGGAATGTTCCTGAAAATGCATACTCAGGCATGTGCACCCAGGCAGAGGCAGCCTGGATTTCATGAGCTGGTGGTGGCAGGGCCAAGGGGATGTGATAGATGGCTTCTCCTGGAGCTCCACCACAGTACAGAGGGGCAGCAGCAGGGCATCATCAGAAATCATCTCTCTGCAGCTCTGAAACTCTGCTTCCCCTTTGCCTTTGATGTGCTTCCTCTTATCTCTGTCTTTCTTGGCTCAATTTAGAGTAGCTCAGAGGATGTGTAGATCTAATTTTAGATGAAACTTTCTGGCCTGGGATTTTGCATGTTTGCTCTCCACAGGGAAGCACGGCTCCCCGTGAGAGCTGGCATGACCTGTATGGTGGGCGGCCCAGGGAATTGGGGCTGCTTCATGCCAGTGCTTTTTAATTCTCATTTGCTCACTTGAATCCAGCCAAGGAGCTTTGGATGCCAGCCTTGGATAGTTAGCAGGGCTCAGTGAGCAGAGGGTTGGCTAGCAGAGCAGTGTTTCCATCCCAGAGACCCCAGGGCCAGAGCACTAATTCAGCATTGCTTCTTGGCAGCAATTTAGGGACTCTGGTGAAAATTTCTTCCTCCTTAATAAATGTAGTTCCAGGTTAGGAAATAAGGCTTTTTTTTAGCATTATGCTGCAAGTTAAATGATATGTTACTGCTGCCTGGTGTCTGTTTGCTGTGGAGGAAGAGATCTCCAAGGTTTCCCTGGAGTTTAGCAGTACAGATCTGTACAGGGGTCTTGATACCTAATCTGCATCTAAGAATGCTGATGGTGACCCTGGTCCTCCCACTGGTGCAGTCAGTGTGTGACATCAACCAGCATTTTAACTGGGCTGTTTGGAAAGACTGCTGCCCTGATTTGGGGTAGGAAAACTTTCCATTCTGAGGGCAGACATGGCATTTTAAGAAAGTGGATCCCCAAACTCGACAGTATCTAATGAAAACATAAAAGAACATAGGAGACACCACAAAATTGGAGCTGCTTTTCCCGTCTGAGCCCTGATGTTGAATCAGAAGAGAATCTTCTGCCTCTGTCTGTGTGTGTAGTGAAGTGGAGAATCTCTTAGGAGTTCAGAAGAGACCAGCTATGGTGCAGCTGCTGAAATGGGTGGCAGTGCTGTCCTGAATTTCAGAGGGAATTAAGTTAGGCATCACTCAGCACCCCTGGAAGTACTTTCTCTGGTTTGGTGATATTAGTCCTAAATCTACCACAGAACAACAGCAAAATCCAAGTGAGGAGGAGAAGGCAGATACAGGATATGCAGATGTAGTTTAAGGTTTAGAAAGGAAAAAATCACCACTGGAAGTTACAGGAGTGTTCCATATTTGTGGCAGTCAGTCAGCTTTGCATGTTTGTGCTTGAGCAACTTGCTGTTTGTATGTCTTATGCGGTTCTTGCAGCATAATGGAAGATTTTGGGTTTGACTCATTGGGTTAGTAAAATTCCCTAACAAGCAATTTTTATGATTGAATAAGCACAGGAGGCTAGTGTGGAAGCAGACAAAAGTTTCATGTCCATTCCTGTAATTTTTAATCCTCAAATAGTTTGTTTTATTTTAATACAAGTGAGTCAAGTTGTGTTATCCTTTTACATACAGGGGAGAAAAATGGCCTGTGCTAAGATGAAAATTTCTCAGCAGCTTGCTTGAGACTTGGCTGGCTACTGTGGAGAGAGAATTTCCACCAAATGGTGTCATGTCACAAGATGTCTCCATCATGAACAGCGTTTTAAGGTCAGCTGTCTCCAGCTGCCCTCTTGTTGAAGAGGTAACAGATGTCTACAGGTGAAGCACAGCCCTTGCATTTGTTAATTTTAATTCCCCAAGTAAAAGATGTGCTTCCTTTGCCATTAGTGTGATTAGAATTCACATCTGAGGAAATTACTCCCTCCTGTATCCAGGGGATCTTGCCTGCTGCTCCTTGAACTGCTGGAGACACAGAGTGTGTTTGTAAAAATGTATAAACCTTTGCTGAATGTGGCTTCAGGCTGGGCCTGGGAATGTGTCAGACCTTCTAGGCTGAACAGTGTTGGGAGTGTCCTGGCCCAGCAGTGGGATCTCCATCAGAGCACAGTGCTGTGTGCTTCTGAAACATCCCCAGAAAGATGGCAGTAGAAGAGCTAAGGCTTTTCCAAAATAGCACCTGGAGTGTGCAGACAGTGCTGAAGGAGCAGCTCACTGAGCACGTATAAAATAATGCTGTGGGCTGGTTGTGAGCAGCCCTTTGCATCAGGGGGCTGGCAGCAGCCAGCACAGGAGTAAATGGGCCTGATGTCCTCAGAACAAGACATCAAACCAAGGCCCTGACCCTTGGTGGCTATCCTGACCAAGGTCTGTCACCCTCCTGGTCAGAGCAAGTGTGATAACAATTCTGGGACAGCCTCTAGTAATTACTCGCCTTGGTAATTACTTTTTACATACTCTCTGTGCAAAATGTCACCTCTTGAAGTCCACACTACTTGAAGTGTGCAGGCAGTGCTAGTGCAACAATAGCTGGCCTTTGTTTTTTTTTCTTTTTTTTTTCTTTTTTCCTTTTTAATTAGTGTTTTAATTCTTCTTTAATTCAGTCTCCACTGCATAGCAACTGCTCTTATCCCTGTCAGAACATATGTGGCTAGGTGAGCCAGTGTTCTGATCTCACAAAGCCTGCCATCTCTCTTGTTTAAAGGAGTGAGCCCTTTCCCCACATGTTTTTCCCAATTGCTGGTACTGGAGAGACTGGGAATTTCTTCCCAGCTTGCTGGCATTGAATGTAATATACCCCAATCCTGGTTGATGTAAGATGTGTCATCACTTGACTTAAAACCAAATCTGCTCCAGAAAAAAGTTTCTTACATGCTGTGACATGCAAACAGGCTCAAAGCTTCACAGAAACTGCCTGGTCCCAAAGTGTGTTCCGAAAATAGGGCTGTGGTGGGCTCTGTGTGTGGAACCCCTTACAGAGAGCAAAGTGTGAGGATGATGGCAGAGCAGTCACCTTGCTGTGGTTGTTCAAGTCCCTGTGAAGGGACTGGGAGCCACATGGGAGAGAGATGCCTGCAGTGAGTCTGGCAAGGGCTGATTCCCTGCCCTGCTCCAGCCCTACTGTCCCTCTGTCCCTGCCATCCACCCAGGGATCAGAGCCACTGGTGTGAGCTGGTGCCAGGCTCTGTGTGCTGCCACCCCATGGGAACAGCTCTGTGAAATTATTGTGTATTTTAAAGATGGCTTGTGTCTTGACAGTAGTGCTATTGTGAAAGTGCACTCGATTTTGTTTCACTGCTCCTGTTGTCCTGTCTGATGTATGGTCCCTCTGAGATAATTGTGATTTGCTCCATCTAGCTGGGTTGTGTTTGACATTGGTAATGTGGGGATAGTTGCTGTCCCACAGTGTCTCCTTGTCATCTGTGCTGAACAAGGATGGCCAGCCATCTCCTTGCTTTCAGGAGCAAGAATTGTCTGTTCAGATATGCAGAGTGAACCCAGTGTTTGCTGAGCATCTTCTTTTGGTCGATTTAGGTTTTTTTAATAACAAGATAAAAGTCAAAATCAATCTGTAATGGGCTGGATTCACAAACAATAAATACATAAATATCTAATGTTCAGGTTTCAGAAACAGAAGTCGTTCTAATTTTGATATTTAGCATAAAACAGAATTGAAATTTTTAGGTGGTGAGGTCTGCTGCAATATAAGCAACCACTAAGATCAGAGGATGATTTCCTGATCAGTAGATAGATCAGTAGATGTAAAGTAGATACAGGCTGTGGTAACATGTCCCCTATCTTCATAGGAAGCCATTTCCCTGGAGACTGAGATTTTCAGAAGAGTTTGGCACTGGGCTTAGTAGAACTTTCCCAGAAATCCAGCTATGGGCATAATGAGTTGTTCTGAAAAAGGTGGCTCAAATGCTTGATGTTGTTGATTTGCCATCCATTTTAAAATTATTTAGCTGGTGTAGTTTTCATGGCTTCTGTCTGACAGTGAGATGATACCTCTGTGCCTGCTGTTCAAAATCACACTGATGTCGTGCTGCCTTATCATATGGCCCACTGGGAATATTTTATGAACTGTTGGTGATCTTCCTTTCAGGCTCTTGCTTCCCCAAGCTTCTCATCCTCCTCACAGATCCCTGTCTCCAATTACTGCTCCCCAAACTACATTACTTGCTTTGTCTTTACTTTGAGCCCTTCTTTCCCTCTTTCTGCATGGATCCTTCTGTGTTTTTTTAGCTCTCTCACTGCTGCTCCAAATATAGCATCATCCACTGTTGTAATTAGTATGCTGTTTGCCTTTGTTTCAGGTCATTAATAAGAATGTTGAATACAAATCTTCTGCCTATTGATTCTGGCATGTTCCCATAAATAGCAGCTGTGCACAGGCAGTGTGTTGGAAGCCTAGCAACCCTCCAGCTCCCTGCCTGCACGGTGCCTTAACCTCCTGTGCCTTGTCTCTCTTGCATCCTCTCCCTGTCCCCATGCTCTGGGTCTCTCTTTTGTCCTTTTGCACTGCTTTACCTGCTGGTTTCTCTTCCCTCTCTTCCTCCTTGTTCCCTCTTTTAAGTGGTTCTCCCTCTGCTCCAGTTCTGAATTGTTTTGCTTATGCTGTGCTCTGTCAAGTGAGCTGATTAGAAATGCTCCTGTCTAGTCCTTAGCAGAACATGCAGAGGACACACCTCTGTTTTTTTACCATTTTCCTCTTTGTACATTAGGTATCCCATTAAATTAAAAAGAAATACAACATTAATTGTTTGAATTCCAGGTTGTTAACTGGTACTTTTCTTGTGGCTTTATTTTTTTCCCCTTTTTTCTGCCATAAATATTATTTACTGTTTATTACTTGGGAAACCCATTTAGCTACATTTCTGAGAGGGTGTTTTCTGTATAAGGAGGAATTGCTATTAACTGGCTGCTTTGCTCCACATTGCAATCCTCCTGTGTTTCACTGACATGTTCACCCCCTACACACAGAATCACACAGAATCACAGAATTTTCAAGACTGGAAGAGACCTATAAGATCATCTAGTCCAGCCGATGTTCTAACTGTTCAGCTAGATCATGGCAGCAAGTGCCACATCCAGTTTTTTTTTAAATTCGTCAAGGGATGATGCCTCTACCACCTCACTGGGTAAATGATTCCAGTTTCTGACCACTCTTTCTGTGAAGTATTTCCTTCTTACTTCTAACTTACATCTAGCTTGACGCAACTTGAGACTGTGTCCTCTTGTTCTATCCGTTGTCGCCCGGAGAAAGAGGCCGACCCCCAGCTCACTACAGCCACCCTTCAGGAAGTTGTAGAGAGTGATGAGGTCACCCCTTAGTCTCCTTTTCTCCAGGCTGAACAACCCCAGCTCCCTCAGTCGCTCTTCATATGGCTTGTGTTCCAAGCCCCTTATTAGTTTCGTTGCTCTCCTCTGGACACGCTCAAGTAACTCAACGTCCCTCTTAAAGTGAGGGGCCCAGAACTGGATACAGTACTCCAAGTGAGGCCTCACCAGTGCCGAGTACAGGGGAAGAATGACCTCTCTGTTCCTGCTGGCCATACCATTTCTGATACTGGCCAGGATGGCATTGGCCCTCTTGGCTACCTGGGCACATTGCTGGCTCATATTCAATCGACTGTCAACCAGCACCCCCAGGTCCCTTTCCACCTGGGCACTATCCAGCCACTCCATCCCCAGCTTGTATCGGTACAGGGGATTATTATGGCCGAAGTGCAATACTCGGCACTTGGACTTATTGAAGTTCATCCCATTTGATTCTGTCCATTTGTCCAGCCGTTCCAAGTCTCTCTGCAGAGCCCTACACCCCTCTAGTTGATCTACACTCATACCCAATTTGGTATCATCAGCGAAACTACTAATAAAAGACTCTAAGCCCTCATCCATATCGTCAATAAAAATATTGAACAAAACTGGTCCCAACACAGAACCCTGAGGGACACCACTGGTGACTGGTCGCCAGCTAGATGTGACACCATTCACCAGCACTCTTTGGGCCCGGCCATCCAGCCAGTTTTGAACCCAGCAAAGGGTATTCCTATCCAGACCACGGCCAGCTAGCTTGTGTAGGAGTATGCTATGGGAAACAGTGTCGAAGGCCTTTCTGAAATCCAGAAAAACAACATCTACAGCCTTCCCTGCATCCACTAGCCGGGTTACCTGATCATAAAAAGTGATCAGGTTAGTTAGACATGATCTACCCCTCCTAAATCCGTGCTGGCTAGGTCTGATACCCTGGCCATCCTGCAAGTCTTGCATGATGGCACGTAATATGAACTGTTCCATTATTTTGCCAGGTATAGATGTCAGACTGACTGGCCTATAATTGCCAGGATCATCCTTTGCGCCCTTTTTGTGAATAGGTATCACATTGGCCAGCTTCCAGTCATCTGGAATCTCACCAGTAATCCACGACTGTTGGTAAATGATAGAGAGTGGCTTTGCAATCTCACTCGCCAACTCTCTCATCACCCTGGGGTGGATCCCGTCTGGTCCCATAGATTTGTGAATGTCCAGGCATTTCAATAGTTCTATAACTGCCTCTTCCTGGATAATGTGGGGACCATTCTGTTCCCTAAAACCATCTACCAGTCCAGACGGACGGGAGTCTTGAGGGCAAGTTATCTTCTCATTAAAAACCGAGGTAAAATAGGCATTGAACACTTCTGCCTTCTCCTCGTCTGTAAATACTAAATTACCACCTGTGTCCATTAAGGAACAAAGGCTGGTCTTACCTTTTTTCCTACTATTAATATATTTATAAAAACATTTTTTGTTATCCTTAACAGCAGTCGCTATCCTGAGTTCAAACTGGGCTTTGGCCTCCCTAATTTTTTTCCTGCATACTCTAGCAGCCCTCTTGAATACATCCTTGGAGACCTGACCCTTTTTCCAGGTTCTGTTCCAGGGACAGGAAGCAAGCAGAATATTCTCATACAGATACTGTAGCTGTGCATTATTAATATATAACCAAATGGTTGGTAGTCTGATTTTTGGTTTGAGATCCTAATTTATTCTGCAAAGGAGAGCTTGAGACCTGTTCCTTGCATGGCAAATATTTGTCATCTTGGCTATTCATACATTGGGTCAAATATTATTTTTGGGCACCTTAATTGCTGTAAGAATCACAAAACTTGCTATCACCAAGCAGTGCATTTGTCTGACAGGTTTTTTTTTCTGCTCTGCCACTGAACCTCCTGAGTAATTTTGTTTGTTTGTTTCTGGGCATGTTTCAGCCCTCGGGATTTATATTGGGAAGATTCCTGCTCTTGTGATTCCTCCTCTGCAAAGCCAGAAAATAGGCATGGTGCGTGGGTATGAGCCCCAGCTGTTCCCTTGATCACTTGAGCACTGCAGGAGTGGGCTGGGGCTGGCAAGTCCCTGGGGGCTGGAAAGGGCCAGAGAGGCTTCTTGTCCCTGATTGTGTTCAGTGCAGATATTCCATGTGGTCTGTTAGCTACCACACAGCCTCCTTCTTACACAGGACAGAGAAGGGAGGTGAAATCAACCCTCATGTCACATGTCTCACTTTGCCCATTTATCTTTCATTCTTGTTTTAAGCAATCATTCATGATTAAGATGGATGGCTGCCCTTGAGAAGCACTTGGTCAATTAAATGATTTGTTGCTGTGAAGCATGAAAAAAGCCCCCTTGTGCTTTAAAGGAAGCAAAGAAACTGCTGAAGATGGGAGATTTCAGCCCATGACTAGCAGGAGGTTAAAGTCGTAAAGCCCACAGAAAATATGTTCTTGTAGTGATTCAGGACTCTAACCTTAATATTTTTATGTTAGCTGGATAATGTCAGTATTCTGACAGTGTCAAAGATCTGTTCCCACAATCACAGTCATTTGAGTGATTTGGAAGGCTTTATTTAGTGATGTTTCTGCACAGATCAACCATCACACACAGCAAATGGTGGGATAGGTTTTCCCTAATTTCATACAAGTCCCAAGTCCTTGCTCTAGCAAGGCATATGCAAGAACTGCAACTCTGCAGTGGAAACTGGAGTGTGAGGAGTTGTGATGCCAGCATTTTAATGATCTGAGAGTAATCTGTATATTCAGCAATGTCTATAGATAATGTGCAGAGAGAATGCATGATTTTAGTTCATTTCTGTAGCTCTCCTCAGGTAAGCAGAAGTTTTAATTTCATTGTAGACTTCAATGGACTCAGCATAACCGCACAAATGAGCCTTTTCTAGGAGTACCATGAGCATTCACCCTGCTGAAAATCAGAATTGTCTCTTCAGTGATGGCACCCAAAGCAGGTTTTAGAGAGACATCATCTTCACTGGGACCATTCTGACTCCAGCTGTCTGCTGCATCTTGTGAGAAAGGCTTTGGTTTGCTGTACAGGAGATGACAGGGATTTTGACCATAGACATGGCAAGCAGTTTGGGTAAATCTGTTTTTGATGGATCCACCAGCAGAGTGGAAAAAGTCCATTTGCTTCTTCAGTCTGCAGGGGTGACAATCAACATGAAATATGGTTGCTGTTATTTTCCCAAATATCTTTCCATTCTATTTTCTCTCAGACGCTGCAATTTCAAGCACGGTGAGCTGGGAGTTGATAGAAGGACACAGTAGACACACACCTACATATACATTTGTTTTCTTTTTGCAAAGACAAATCTTTTACATTACATACCAGGAAAAGCAGACTGTGAATTCTTGTCAAACCACTGCCTGTCTAACACAGTTCCCTGGTGGATGGGCTCTTGTGCAGACACAAGTACAAAACCCATTTTTGGGGTCTCATTTTCCCTATTTGTTCTGGTATTTGAAATAGGCTGTTTTAACCAAAATGTGTCTGTGTAGGGTAGCAGGGATCCCTGGCTAAACAACACATTGCTGCAGATGATGTAAATCAATTTGAAATTGTCCTGTAATATTCTTTAATGTTGGAATCTGCTCTTGTTTTGATTTTACACTTGCAAAATAAGCCTGTCCTCTTCAGGAAGAGAGTCTGTGAGGCAGAGATGGGCTGAGAGCCTCACCTCCTGTCTGCAGGCATTGGCAGGCAGGGCAAGGAGCATCTCCACAGCACAGAGAGCACAAGTGATGTCAGCTGGCCCCCTGGCAGACCCTGTGTTTTGGTTTGTGTCTTTCAGCATATTTCTGTTTCCTGATGACGGCTCTGGGCGTGACAGCGGGCGCGCATCGCCTCTGGAGCCACCGCTCCTACAAAGCCAAGCTGCCTTTGAGGATCTTCCTGGCTGCAGCTAACTCCATGGCTTTCCAGGTGAGCTTGTGTTGCTTGTGCAGTTTCTCAGCCTCCAGGCAGCACTCTCTGCTGTGCAGGGATCCCCTCAGCTTAGAGACAGCAAAAGAAAGAAAAAAAAAGACCTGGCAGAAAGGCATTTATTTGCTGTAACACATTGTGCTGGCTCAGGGCATGCAGAGCCCTCTCACCACCCACGTAACAATGTGCACTAGGCAGACCAGGAGCAATAATTGCATAAGGACCACGCTGAAGGTGACCAAATCAGAGGCTCAGCACCCCAGCAGCTGAGCTGTGGTACAGGTCAGGCCCCACACTTCACAGGACAACGTGGAGACTTTTATAAGGGCCAGCTTGATGCAAGTGTGTCTGTGTAACCAAGAGTCTGTTCATCCAGGCAGTTGGAGATTGCCCAGAAAGGAGAGCAGGCACCCTTCCACAATCTTAATTTATCTCTGTTTTATGCAGCATTTTTCACCAGCCAAATTCAAATATGTTTGTGAAGAAGTGTGTTACTAGCTCTGTACTTGCTGGTAGGCAGTCCTAGACCACAGAAACACTTGTGTAACACCCAGCTGGTTGTAGGAGTTAGCCCTGGACCAGGATCTTCTCAGTGTGAATTTGGTTCCTCCTCTGGCTGGCAAGGATAGAGATAGGAACCTGCACTATAATTAAACTTACCTGTACTAAAATTAAACTTATTGAGTTTGGCTGCCATAACCCCTTGTGGCACTGAGTGCCATGTATGTCTTGTGCCCTGAGATTTTATCTTTTCCCTTTCAATCTGCTTGGTTGACTTTTTGTTCATTTGCCTTGACAGAGAATGAAAAGAGTCCCTTTATCTACCTCTGTACTTCTCATTTATCATCTTTGATTTTTTCTTTTTTAAGGTGGAAAGAATTAATTCGTTAGCCCCTCTACACATTACAAAGGGCACAATGCTTTTGCCTGAAAATGGAAATGTGTCCATTTTGACTATAGCCTTTCTTTATTCTGAACCATTTTCCATCTGCTGCTTGGTTCCTTGGAGAGCTTTACAAGCCCTTTGCTCAATGTGTTAAACAACTGTTGGGAGTTTTGAGAAGCCCTGGTGTTGTCTCCCTGTTACACAGCTGATCTTATCTTCCACAAGCAATTTAAATGAATGTGCAGAGCTGTTTGCAGTGAGCCTGCACACAGGGATTTCATTGCATTCTGCTGCCCTGTTGCTATGGATTTTGTTCTCAGCTGCATTGTGCTCATCACTGCTTTTGTCTGAGAACACTGGGATTCTGAGGCAGGGAAGTACTTCAAAGTAGCTTCAAGCCACCTTTGTGCCCTTCATATCAGAAATAAGATGAAAGGCCAAATTACCCACTCTAAATCTGAAGCCTGCTCCTAATTACCATGACATCCATTGCCTGTAAAGGCTCTTTCCACCACCACAGACAGACAGTGAGTGATGAGTTTTCAGGTCCATCTCCTTCACGTTGGCTGTGGGAGGAAGAGGTAGCACTAAAGATGCATACAGCATCCCTGGATGCTAAATGAGGAGGAAACATTCAGAATTCTTGAAGGGCAGGGGAAGGAAACTGCTGTAGAGTTTTAGCTTGATACTGCCTGGGCTGTGACATGCTGTACCTCCTCTGGAATACCATCAGATGCAGCCAGTTCTGCCATGTGGGTTTTATTAATGATTGGATCATGCTGAGCTGTGTTTCTTCTCTCCATCTAGAGTGAAGCTCTCATAATTTTGAAAGACTCTTCTTCTTGCTGTCACTTGTCTGTTTCAGACATAGGTAATACCTGGCTTATTGCTCTCCCAGCATTTAAGTTCCAGCAGCTCATCTGGGCCGTGCTGGTGTCATCTCTGTGGCACAGTCTGTGTTTGTGCTGGACACAGCAGGAGGGGTGGTGTGCAAATCTGTGTCAGCCCATGGAGACTGTCACACAGCCCAGGCCACTGGCACATGTCAGTCTGCAGGTTTGTTAAGGGACCTGCTAATGAAACCTCGTGGCTGCATCACTGTCACAGCAGGATGCTGTTGCTCCCTGCTCCAGAAGGGATCTCACCCCTGTGTTTACCTGAAACTTGATCAAAAGTGATGTGTTCTTGAAAAATGGTTGCTAATAATATGCTCAGAGCATATTTACACATGCTGTGCTCCACTTCATGGTGTATTTATTGTCAACAGTCCTGGCTTCAGGCCTTTATTTCCTCTTAGCTCTTGTGGTTTTAATTAGATGCAATTCAGTTGTTTCACAGCTTCCTAATCCTTTCATCTGGGGAATCATGGTTTTTTTTACCAGCTCTGCAGGCATTTGCTGTGGCATGAAAAGTCAAGTTAATTTCTCATGGTATCATTGCTTTTCCTGGTTATCTGCTGTCCCACAAATGACTTTATCAAGTGCTCTTGTGACAAATTGATCAATAGTCTCACTTGAAACATTATTTCTGGTTAAGAAAGAAGACCTTTTCTAAGTGTGCTTCTTGCATAAACCTGGTTTATTTTTAAGTTACTTAATGTTGACATTTTCCAGTCATATGGATATTCCCAGTGAAGCCACTGAAGCAGTGTAGAGATTTTCATTCCTTTTGATTCCTCTGTAGGAAGGTTGAGGGGTTCTCACTGAGGACTTGGGTGACTTCCTTTGCTTTTTTGCAGTTTACTTTGTTTTCTCATGCAGTGAGATGTTAAGGTGCAGCACACTGGAGCACTGGCAAGGGGCTGATCTTTGCTGCCTCCTTTCAGTGGCTTAGATGTGTCAGTGCTGCAGAAAAATGTCCCCCTCATCCCCAGCCCACTCCCAGCATCACTGTGTTCACTACATGGCAACAGCAAAGGGCTGAGCATAACTGAAGGCAGTGGAGCTGAGATCTTTCCAGGGTTCTTGCTCCTCACTTGTCCCTGGTGTGCTCTTGCAGGCAGAGAGCATTTTGCAAAGCTGAAATTGGGTGTTGGAGCCATTTGAGCTGGATTCTTTAGCTGCTCTTTGCAGTTGTTCCCAGAGGCCCCTCAGTGCTTTCTCTCCAACACTGATATCTGAAAGAAGGAGCAATGATTATTTCTGCAATGCTTTCTGCACAGGGCTCTTGCCCCACAAAATATGGGTACACACAGTTTCATTATCCTGTGCTTGCTGTGTCCTGGGCTGTATTCAGTGCCCACATGGGTGGTGTCCTATTCTTATTTAAGAGACCTTGCAATCAATTTTCTCGGTTCTACTGGGAGCAAACCTGCTGTGGTTGGTGGCTGTGGGTGCTGTTCCTAAAAGTAACCCAGGCCTTTTCTTCCTTGGGTATTTCTGCTTCTGACTGTGCAGAGGTGGAACTAGCAACCTCTGCTAAGAACTCTGATTAAAGTTCACCCTTGTGTGGATCTGGGCATTAACTGACATTTCCACATTTTAGTGTTGGTGTTGAGCACTTAAATTCATAGATGAGTGTGTGGCCTGAGGTTTGCAAGTGCTGAATGTGCTCACAATGCCCTGCACTAATAGCTTAGCACCACTGCAAAAGCCACCAGCTTGGTCCAGTGCATCCAGCCAGGGCATCCTGCAGAGCAAACTGGGAGGCTGATATCCCTTTGGCTGAGTGAACTCAGAAAGTCTCTCTTTATGGATCCAAGTGTGAAATTGTGGTCCATCCTTTCCTCCCTGCAGTCCCCATGATTCCATTTACAGCCATAAGGCATTTCAGTGTCATGTTGCTCACCACAGTGGCTGCAGTGATCCACAAGCTCTGTTCCATTTTCAGCACTGTGTTTGTGCCTGGAGGGCACCAGCTGCAACCAGCTGAGAAAGAGGATGCCAGAACTGAGAGCCCCTGTACTGTAGTCCGCTGAAAATAAATACACAAGGTTCCCCATAGCACAGTCTTAAAATAACAGTGTAAACATGTATGTACCCAGTCCCTGCAGCCCATCCTCAGACACCCAGGGCACACTGATGATGGCAACTCCCATCAGTTTTAGTGGTGGTTTTCCATGTTGACTAACATGGCTTTAAAACATGATTTTACCATGGATGATGGTAACTCCCATGGTTTTAGTCAACAACCTTTTTTGAGGAGTGTCAGAGAGGGACTTTCTGCTGTTACCATGTGTGGGAGTGTGGTATTTTTGGGGTTCCCCAGACAGAGGAGGAAGGAATGAATCTGACTCCATGTTCTTAGAAGGCTAATTTATTATTTTATGATACTAGAACATATTAAAAAATTTTATACTATGCTATACTAAAGAATAGAGAAAGGATACTCAAGAGAAGGCTAAAAGATACTAATGAAAAACTCATTACTTTCTCCAGAGTCCTGACACAGCTGGATCGTGATTGGTCATTAAGTTAAAACAATTCACATGTTGGATAAACAATCCCCAACCACATTCCAAAGCAGCAAAACACAGGAGAAGTGAATCAGATAATTATTGTTTTCCTTTTTCTCTGAGGCTTCTCAGCTTCCCAGGAGAGAAATCCTGGCCAAGGGATTTTCCAGAAAATATGACGGTGACCTGGGAGGCCTGGAGGTCGTGGCAGTGCCTGCCCCTCTCCTCTGACCCCAGGGTGCTTTTTGTGCAGAATGACATCTACGAGTGGAGCCGGGACCACCGCGTGCACCACAAGTACTCGGAGACGGACGCGGACCCGCACAACGCGCGCCGCGGCTTCTTCTTCTCGCACATCGGCTGGCTCTTCGTGCGCAAGCACCGCGACGTCATCGAGAAGGGCAGGAAACTGGATTTCACCGACCTGCTCGATGACCCTGTCGTCAGGTTCCAAAGAAAGTAAGTGCCCAGTGCTGAGCCCTGCTGTGAGCTGGGCGTGGAGAGATCCTCCTGCCTGGCAGTCTGGTTGTGGCTCATTCCTTGTTTTTGCCTGTCCCTTTTCTTCCCTGAGATATCCCTGCCACCGATGCCTTTCCTCTGGCCCCCACTATTCCCATGACACTTGTTGACTGTCCTCTGTGGCACAAGCAGCGAGCCCTGTCCTTGTGCCTCTGCTTTCCCAAAAAGCCTGGGCTGGTTATGAAAACAGCTGTGGCAGAAGTTGCTTGGATCTCGGCTTTCTTCTTTGATCACAGGAGCAAACACTGCAATCACTAATTGCCTTAGCACAGAAGTGCACATTTCACTCTGCAAAGTCATTTCTGGCACCCCTGGGCCAGTGCAGGCCAAGTGCCACCTCTCCCAAGACTGCCATTCTGTACAGCATTAATTATCTCCATTGGGAATTAGCACAGTCCTAGCTCAGTTTGCTACACACTCTGTGAGAGCTGGGAATTGAGCAACATCCTTTATGCTCTGTGAGTGCCTGTGTTCTAGGCACAAGAACACTTTCTGCTTGCAAGCATTTCATCCAGGCACTTTGGAAAACTGCTTAAGGCCATTTCTGTGTATTTTCTGAGTGAGGGGAGCAGTCAGTTAAGTCTAAACATTAGAGTTTTTTCTCCTTAGATTTTTCTCCTTAGATTTCTCTAAGGCAGAAAAATTACCCTTGTAATGGAAATCTTCCAGGAGTGAGGAATACTTCCCTCCATGTATGGTTGCTTTCACTGGTTCCTCAGTTGGCAGTGCCTTTTTGCAACAGCTCCCTTGAAGTTTGCTGCAGCTCCTTTTGGCTATTTCCTTTTCCACGACAACAGCATCCAGGAGAAGCAAGCTTTACTGCTTTGGTCATGCTGCAAAGGTTATCTAGTGAAGAAGTGTGTTTTCTGTAGGAAAGTTGTCTTAGCAAATGCCTTTGCTCTGGATTTGAATTTAGGACAGTGTTGGGGGTTTTTTTGACAACATGGAAAAACTAGCAGGCACTAAGAATCACAATACATCACTGAGAATCATAATAAATCCTTCTTGTCAGGTTTTGTTTTAAGGCCAAATTGTTAGCTTTGCTGAATTTCGTGGTGCTTCTGAGTTGTGGACGAGGCACCACTCAGTCAGTTTAAAACCACATCACTTCAGCTGAAATCACAGTAGTGCTCCAGGCATGACTGACAGCAAAACCTACCCTGTGTGAGTCAGGGAGCAGTAATCCTGCAGGTGATGTGAGAGAGGGGCTCACAGCTGAAGTGTCTCCAGGACAAAGTTTTCGTGCGGTGAAAGCAGGGGTGTTCCCCAGGTATGTGTTGAGGCATTGATGTCCCTGCACTCCAGGTAAGGAGGTTTCTCACCCCAAGGTGCATGTTTCAGAGGAAGGCAATGTACTCTGATGCTTGTTCAGATGGGAGATTTCATATCTTCATCAAAGACCTCAGTCTGGGCTTCTTCCATCTGGCAGGATAGTTTTAATTGGTGCCTGATAAGATGTTCTCATATTTTATTCTATTTCCCCAGAGTGGTAGAGGCTTTGAACTTTGAAGGAGTTTTCTGGAGTGGAAAGTACTTTTCTCCTCCAGCTCTGCTTAAATCCTGGCCTTGAACTGATGAGAGTCTGATAAGGTCAGACTTCTGACCTTATCAGAAGTCAGTCATATGAGTGGGAAATTACTTGTTATCTTTGGTGGAGCAAAGAAAGGGAACTTGTTTGCTTGGAGGGCCTTAGCTCAGGTAAGTGAGAATTGGAGGGCCTTAGCTCAGGTAAGTTCTGTGAGAGACCTGAAGAATGCCCTCTTCACCTTGGCTGGTGTTGCTGTGGAGCTGCAGATCTCCTCCTGGAGCCCAGGATGTGAGGCACAACGTCTAAACAACAACAAAATACATCAAGCAAAGAACTTGCAAGGCAGGAGGTTGATTGATTTCATGCACAAGATGATCAAAACTAGCTCATGTGTTACAGATGAGAACTGTGTTCATGAAAACTTCTTTCCTTTCAAAAATACTGCTAATACTAGCATTTTTCCAGCCCTCTGTGGATCTTAATTGGAAGCTGTTTGTTTTTGTCAAATAAAAAATGACAGTTCTTCCTATCCAAAAGACTTCTAGGGAATGCAAAGTTTTAATAACTGTTTAATAAATCTATTTTTCCTCATCCCTTCCAGAAAACTCAACAAAAGCAGGGGTCTATTTTAAACCTTAGGGTGTTTTATAGGGGGATGAACAAGACGGGTCTTATGGACGAACAAGGGAGTTTTATAGGGGGTCTTATGGGGACGAACAGGACGGGTCTTACTTGGCCTTCCTTTTCCCCTTGTAACTCCTGCAGGTATTACAAGAGCTCAGTAGTGCTGATGTGCTTTGTGATCCCCACCGTCGTGCCGTGGTACCTGTGGGGTGAGAGCCTGTGGAACGCTTACTTCCTGGCCTCCATCCTGCGGTACACCATCTCCCTGAACGTCACCTGGCTGGTCAACAGCGCCGCCCACATGTACGGCAACCGCCCCTACGACAAGAACATCAACCCCAGGCAGAACACCCTGGTCACCCTGGGAGCCATTGGTGAGTGCTGCAGCCCTGGGCATAGCTCTGCCAGCTCGGGGTGGTGTCCTGTCAGAATCCAGGACATCCCTCTGGCTGCCCTGGATGGCTCGGGCCCTTGCCAGGGGGCTCAGAGACCTTGGCACAGAGCCCAAGACCCCTGTACCTTTGATTTTGACCCATGGAAAAATTACCAACCTTATATGAGGATCTGCAAGCCACAAAAGTTTAAATAGAATGATAATTAGTTTGTGACAGAGTGAAAAGTAGGATTTTGGGGTTTTTAGAGTGGGGGCTTGGGGTCCCAAGATGGAGCAATTTCGGCATGCCTTGTCCTTCTTTCTCCTTCTTCCTAGCCTCCATCTTCTGGGTGATGGTGACTTTTGGATTGGTTTAGGGTAGAGATGGACTGTTTAACATAGGTGATAGGTATTGGAAAATTATTGTAAATAAAGTATATATAATTTTTAGTATAAAAAGACAACATCACCCTGAAGGCAGGCAGTGTGCCACTGACTGACCTGCTGAACAGACCTCAGCAGGCCAGGGAAAGAATGTTATAGATAACAGAAAATAAACAATCTTGAAAACCAGAACAGAAGAATCCCGACTCCTTCTTCAGTTGCCGGGCTGGGAAAAGAGAGTCTCTAACAAATCTTGGGGTCATCTTGACCACAGAGACTCCCGAGAGTGTCCCATCCTCTTTCACCCTGGTGGGGACTCTGGGTGTCTGCAGCTGGTCATGTCTTGGAGCCAGGGTTTGGAGGGGTTTGTGGAAACCCAGGGCACCAGGAATATTTCCCTGTCTACTCTGGGGTGCCCTGACCCCCAGGGGAGCACTGACTTTGACCTTCATTCATGGAGAAAGTTTCCTAAACTCCAGAATAGACTAGAATCCACTAGGGTGTGAAGTAGATTGTAGAGAGTAGTGTAGGTGTATCACTTAGGTGGGAAATTGAGGTTTTAGGATTTTTAGAATGTAGTGAATGGAAGCAAGATGGAGGGCACAGGGTGTCATCCTGGTCTGCTTCCTCATGCTTCTTCTTCCTCCTTCTTCATGGGTTTGGGTGGCATTTTGTAATTGGGCAGAAAAATCTGCATTGTGGACTTTTGGGGATCAGTTATTGGGTTAAAAAGGGAAATCATCTAGGTGTCCATTCTTAATCGGATAGTTTAGCTTTAAAAGACCTTGTAATGATAGATTGTTTGCCATTTTTGCGGTGCTTTTTCAGTGCGCTGAGCCTTGTGTGGACAGCGTGCAAAACTCTAGATAAGATAACAATAAACCAGAACCTGAAGACCAAAAAGATCCAGTGCATCTCTCTTTCCTGACACAAGAACAGTCCAGGAAGGTCTCCCCCGATAGGGGAGCCCCTGGGAGGGCCCAGCCAGAGTCCCAGAAGTCAGGGAATCTGCAACAGGGTATTCCGACAGGAGGCTGGAGCTTGTGCATCCTAGAGGAAAGTGCCTGTGTTCTACACTGAAATAACACCATGTGGTCTCTGGGAAGGGAGGTGTTAGCACCCAGCAACAAGCTCTGCTCAGCAGAAAGTGCAGCGGAAGTGAGGACCCCACTTCTGACTCAGCTGTGTGTCTCCCCTCTTGAAGCACTTCTGGTTTTCTTCCCTGAGCATAAGGCGTGGGACATGCCCCTTCCTACTGGGGAGGAGAATGACTTCCACTAGATGCCAGACTTGGGCAATGGGTGTTGGAGTGTCCTGCCTGAGTGTGTTCCTGTGTTGACAAAAGAGCCAGCCACGTGGTCTTTAAACTCCCTCTGTGTTTTTCAGGTGAGGGTTTCCACAACTACCACCACACCTTCCCGTTTGACTACTCGGCCAGCGAGCTGGGCCTGAAGTTCAACCCCACCACGTGGTTCATTGACTTCATGTTTTGGCTGGGGTTGGTCACTGATCGCAAGCAGGCTCCCAAGGAGATGATCCAGGCTCGCAAGGAAAGGACTGGAGATGGCAGTGCCTGAGGGTGACACTTGGCTGTGCCAGCGCTGCTGTCCGTCCGTCCGTCCGCGTGGCTGCCGGGTGCGTGACCCCGTGCCTGTGGTGGATTTACCTCCGGGTAGAATTCTTCTTTTGTTCCAGATCGGTTGGGCTGAGTTGGTTCCCCAGGAATTGATTCAGCCACGGCCTTTTGTTCTTTTTTTTCCTTATTAGCTGTCTTATGTCCGAATTTAAGACTATTAAGTGTAAAAATGTTATATATTATTTAATATTGCAGTTAAGCGGGAGAGAGATTTGATTTTAGTCACTGTAGTTCATGTCTGAGATTTGTTGTAATTTGCTTGTTCATGGTAAATGTTGGCAGGTTGAAGGAGCTAACTGTCCTTTCCAAGTGCAGTTAGTGAGTTTTTTGTTCCTACTGCTAATCCAGTAAGGTTTTGGGGCGCATCTTTCAGGGGGATGGGGCAGAGCCCAGTGTGCTGTGTCAGCTGCATACTCCTGGAAAGAACAGTAACACCACTGATGAAAAACAGTGTGTGCAAGGGGGAAAATCACCCTCAGTTTAGTTAGATGTTAGTTTGGAAACCTGCTTTCTTCTTTTTGTTAGCCCTGTTAGCCAGCCCAGTGCACTGCTGTCTTTGCTAAGTATGAAAACCATTTATTGCTGAGCAGGCTTTTGTGTTGAAGATTAGTCTCTATACAGGCCAAAATACCAACTGATGCTATATTGAGATGGTTCCTTTGTTGTCACATATACATTGTAATTGTAAATGTATAGAGCTCAACCATGTCTTAAGCCAAATAAAGCTTTGGTTTCAATGTTTGGAGACCTGAGTCATATTCTAATCAGTCATGGCCATTGATGCATGCATATTTTAGCTCCTTTTGCACAAGAGGCCTCTTAACTTCTTTTTCTGCCTTTGACTAGTGGGTCTTAGAAAACTGACCTTTATCTAAGTCAGACCCTGTACTAATATTTCAGCTGCATGCAACATCCATTGGTTTCTGAGCAAAATATAAAGACAGTTATGTAGCTTCTGAATTTTAACAGTTGCCTCGCTTAACTAAAAAAAAAAAAGAAAAAAAAAAGAAAAAAAGAAAAAAAAAAAAGGAAAAAAAAATTTAAAAAAAAAAAAGGCATGTGGATTTAATGGGACATATAGCCCTTTGTGTTAGATGTTAGCCAGTGCAGGAGAGAGGCTTTATACTGTCAGCACTGGAGCACTTTTGAAGATAGAGGGCATGATTTTCATTTATAAAGAATGTCACTGCCTTGCCCCTCGGAGAGGGAGTGCCTGCTTCCCAGACACACAGCCCCACACCCTGGGCAAGGCAGGGATCTCAAGATAACTGAGACTCAGGCCCAGATATTTTCAGGAAAGATGCAAAAGTGGGGGGGGAAAAATAAAATGGTTTCTTTTTTGTTCTGTTTCTTGTTTTTCAAATGATGCCATATAATATAAAAGAGTTGTCTTTATTCTGTCTTTCATCCAGCAGGTGTTTTAAAAGTGTTATTTTGCCATTAATGATGTGTAAACTCTTGAGTGATTTACAATAAACAGTTATGAGTTAGCCTGGCCACTGTGTTTAATTTTGAAACACCTCCCAAAGCAAAGGTCTTTGTGCATCTCACATCAGAATTACAGCTGTGTTTCGCTTGGCATTTCCAGCTCTGCATTTGGTGCAGCTCAAAATACCTCCCCCCTCAGCATTTCTGAATGTCAGGGGAGGCTGTCAAATGGAAGGACACCAAGGGATTTGATTACTTGGGGCTTCCTGGCCAAGCTGATAGAGGGGGAAAAGAAACTGCAAGCTCTCATAATCCTGAAAGGAGACCGTGGCAAGTTCTTGCATGTGAAAATCCAGCTTTAACAGAAAAATACCAGCCCAGTGTGACAACAGGACAGTGCTTTGGCCAAAAATATTAAACATTTTATTTAGATTTTGCTGTAAGATCTCTTTGTTTGTGTTGAGATGGGCCTGAAGACCCGTGTGTGCCTGAAGGTGTGTTTGGATGTGCATTCATCTGGAGTCAGCCATTTGACAGACAGAGGAATTACACACACACACACACACACACACACATGTATAGAGTAGGAGATGGGCTCCTGGAGCTGAGGGGCTCCTGACCTGCTGGTTAGAAAGATAAACTATTCCTTCCATGGCCAAAATCATACAGAACCTGCCTTCAAAGTGATGTGTGTAATGGGTTTGGACTTGGGCTGCGAGTGTAGGAGTGAAGCTTGGAAGATGTGCAAATGCCTGATCTCACTGCTGTTCTCCCTTCCTTTGTGCAATTTCCTGACCACAGAACTGCAGGGAATGCACCAACATACACAGCTTCCTGTTGATCTTTATAATTTTTCTTTTGTACTGCTACTGCTTGGACTTCCTTAGGCTCGTTCCTGTCAAGTGCCTGCTGTAAGAAGAATAAGGGGCCTTGCTAAGAGGCACTGCTGCTCTGAAGCTCTCTGAGTACCTGAAATTACAAGGTAATATTCCCCCACCCTCCCCCAAGGCATAAGACTTCAAAAGCAGCAGCAGTTCGAGTGTATTTCAGGGATCTGAAGACTGAAATTGAAACCATTGTCAAGTTACCTGGTTTTGAAAAACTGAAAATAACTAAAGAAACATTGTTCAGAAAAGAAAAAGCTCTTCCATCAAATGTCTTATCTGGAAGCTTATGCTACCTGAATCCCTTTTTGTAGATTAAATTCTCCATGTGGTAGAGTTGATAAAAAACGTGTCAGCCTTTACAGGAAAACTAGGTTTTTAAAGAGGATGCCTCGAATTTTGGTAAGAAAAGGAATACTTCTGTGCAGTCCCTTTTTTAACCAAAATTCGAGGCACTCTCAAATTTTGTTTGTATTTTTGCATTTGTTTTGAGCTTTTTGCTCATTTGTTTTGATTTTTTTTAACAGTTGGGTCATGTTCTTTAGTGTGGTTTTCTCTTCCTCAGGATGATGTAGGGTCTGTGGGAGGCAGGAAGGGCCACTGCCATTTCCCAGGGTAGCTACTGGATCCATCCACTGTTGAATGAAGTGATGTAGGGAGGTTGGTAGGGTGGGTACTTGGGCATGAGCTGCATTTATTTCTGTGGATTTTGGCACTTCTGATTTGGTTTTGAAAGCTGGCTAGAGCTTTCTGAGCAGTGCAGAAGTATTGAGGGACTGCTGGTGGGTTGGTGGCTGGCTGTAGGCTGGACTCAACCAGTGCCTCTCTTCTGAGACCTGATGGTTTGGCAGTGCCTGACCTTGTGTTGTCTCTAACTCTGTTCCTGTCACCTTGTCCCATCTGGAATAACACCCCTTAGCAGTGGGAGCAGGGATTTGTCCTTTGCCCCCTGCACTGTTGTTTCCAGTGTTTCCAGGCTCTCAGCTCTGGCACACAGCAGGCACTGGATTGGTTTTAACTCTTTTCCCAGAACTGCTGGGGCCCTTATGAAATGCAGTGTTGGCTCTGGAGCTGTGTGCTCCTTCCAAGTAGAAACTCCCAAACAGGTCAGGTGCTTTCTGGCAGGGGTGGCTCAAGGGACCACTAGCCTGCCCTGGGACCTGGCACAGTCTCTAGAGGAGGATCTAATCTGCAAATTACAGCAGAGAGGAGGATTTAATCTCCAAATTACAGCACGTAATTGGCTCTGCAAACATTGATGAAACCCGCCCCCCATCACGGCTGTGCACAAACACAGCAGCCAAGGTGTGAGGTGAGGCCCAGGCTGTGGTGGCTGACTGCAGAGGACTTCCAGGCTCTGCAGAGAACTTCCAGGCTCCATCTGACCCCATCCCTGCTGTAGCAGGGCTGGGCTGCACTGGGGTAATCCCTGGAGCAGGAGCGATGAGCAAAACCTGCTGGCACTGAATTACGCCTTGAGGAAGACGCTGCAGGGAGAAGGTGAGTGCTGGTGCTGAAGAAATGCACCAGGGTTTGCATTCCTGGGGCAGGAGGGGTGGATTTCTGCTCTGCCCACTCCCTGCAGAGGCTCTGCTGCTCCCTAGTAAACCCTGGGAATGTCTGCATCCCTCTGCAGCTTGGAAGTGCAAGGCAACTGCTGTCCCCGGCTGGCAGCCAGAACAGCTTTCTAGAAATAAGCCCAGCAGATGGGAAATGTGGCCTGACTGCAGGAATCACATTCAGCTGCTGGGGTGGGAGGCTCCTAGGAAAAAAAAAAAAAAATAGATCTTCTAAAAGGTTTCCTGTGGCCACATAAGCCTGAGAATCCATGTAAGGCGGGAAGTGTGGTGGCTGACCTATGGGCTCTGGTTAGATGATATTTGGGGTATTTGCAGCTGGGAGGCCTCTCAGTTTGGAGGGAGGATAATGATCTATCAGCTCCCAGACAGCATTCCCAAAGGTTGGACTTGTATTACCTCGATATTTTCACCCCAAGGGTGTTCTATAGCTCTCCCCTTTAAGGGGAAAGGGTATTTGAACACCTCAGAACAGGGTGTTCACCATGTTCTGGCTCTTTATGGGAATCAAGGTGCAATTTCCCGTAAGATCTTATTTTAAAGGAAGAATGAAAAGCAAAACTGAAAGCAGAGCCCAGTGGGAAAGGAGGTGCCCATGTGGTGCCCAGCTCCCACAGTGGCTCTGGCATGGTTGTGCCTCGCCTGGGAGCAGAAACCTCTGGCAAAAACCTATACCAATCAGCACCAGCCCCACTAAACAGGTGAGAACAGGAGAAAAAACAAACTCCTGGGGTGCCCCTGCATGGGCAAAACTCCCCACTGAATGGTTTGGAGGCTTTTGCTGTTTAAACCACCCCTTGCACATGGGGTGTACTGCTTTTACAACTCCTGCTGCCCCATCCCTGAGGAGTTAAACCCTGATTTAGGCTATTTCTGAGAAAATAGCTTTAGGCTTTTTCTGAGAAAATGAGAAAGAATTCTCACCCTGGATTTCAGATAAGTGACTCCAGGAGCTGTGCCACTGCCTCTCCCCTTCCTGCACCAGCCATGGCCAAGATGGGGTTAAAGCCAAAAGGGCAAGGAGCCCCAGAGGTCCCAGTGCAGGTAAAGGCCCTGCACCACACAAGCATTTTAAAGGTAAATGTTCTCTCTCTCTGTTCAAGAGAAGTGGATGAGCAGCAAAACCTGCCTGCAGAACAGTAAAAAAAAAAATCCCCTTTTGCAGGACTTGGAAAATGATTGGAGGAAAGGCTCCAACGAGCAGCACAGATAAGAAATGTAGGTGAAATGGTGCTTGCCACATCTGCACAGCATGCCTGACCTTTGTATTCACTGTGGCTACCAAATTTTCCTGACTGACACGATTCCATTAGCATTTATAGCATGATAATAGGAAATAATTATTTTACTCAATCTACTCGATCTCATTATTCTTAAAAACAAACAAATAAACCAAAACAAAAACTCAAAACAAAACAAACAAACAACCCCCCCCCAAAATAACAAAAAACCCAAGCAAGCAAGCAAGCCAAAAAATGCCTTTTTTTTTTTTTCCCCCCCCAGCATTTTCTGTGCTTCATGCAGGACTGTCCTCCTACCAGAATACACACTCACTGGGGCCAGGCCACACCAGTCTGCAGCTCTCATCTGCATACACTGACACTGCAGGGCTTTTTCCCCAGAGTTCACACCCTGACTACAAGTCCTCTTTATCCCCTGTATTTGCTATCACGGCACTATATGGTTTTTACTTCTCTTTTCATGGAAAAAACGTATAATAGCTTTTCCATTTTCTCAGTTTCCTTTCCTAACATTCAAATGGTATTACTTTGCTGCAATTATATGGAATAGGTCTCTTGAATTTGCTGCTCCATTCCCTGATCTGGGTGAATTTTTCTCAAATGGGATCATGTGGGTGAACTGGGAGCAGCTTCATCTTGTAGGGTTGGGATCTGGAGATGCTTCTTAGGGTGAGAGAGTGCACCTTGCAGGTCACTGCCTCTCCAGCCACCCTGAGCACACCTTGTCAAAGCCAAGCCACAGGTGGGCTGGCTTAGGTGGCATCTGTTTATCAGCAGGGCATTTGGAGATGTGAAGTCTATCACAATATTTGAAAAGCTTGATAAAGGAACAGATGGCTTGATAGGAGATGATCTGACTAATGAAATGAGGGTTAACACTTCAACTGAGAAACAGTATTAACTGGTTCTTAACAGTTTTAATTGTTTTTAATACAAGCCTTGGGGTGTGGAGAAGCTCCAATGGCTGCTGCTGAATGGTCCCTGGGTCCATTTTCCCCACTGCTCCTCTTTCTGAGTGGGCAGCCTTTCCTGCCAGGCCTCACTCCACCTTTGGAGCAGACAGGAGCAGGACAGGAGGAAAAGGTGACAAATATATTTTCAGAAAACATGTATCTCCCAGAAATGAAAGCAAACTCACAGCAATTCCCTGTTTCATTTTCCTCATCCTTGTGTACCTTTTCCTCCCCCTAAAAAACCCAGTCCAGGATAACCACAGCCAATCTTCAATGGTAATTTCACCCTGGGAAGGAGAGCACTAGAGGGGCATGAGGTTGCTTTGCTTTGCAGGATGAGGATTGTGGGAGAGGGGCTGCTCTTCCCATGGTGTCCCATGAAGAAATCATTGTAGGAAATATCTCCAAGGACCCACATAACATCACCCCTTATGGCTGATGCCTCCCTGCATCTCTCCTGCCTCCTGCACTGGGTGGGCTCCAACACATGCTTGCTGTCCCCAGGCTGTGCCCTTTTTTCAAGCTGTGAGTTTTTAAATTTGTGATAGGTTTTTGGTGGGCCTGTCAGCATCATACGTTTCCCAGCACTCAGAGGGACACCATCTGCTCAAAAAGGAGCTGTGAACAAAATGTCTCAGACACTCAGAGTTTACCAAAAATGCAATTGCCTTAAAATCCCATATGGTGCATTGTTTCCCTTCCAGCATTGGCTGGCAGCAGAGGTGAAGTGACTAAGGCAGTTTCTGATTAGTTGCTGCATTTTCCTTTCTGGCCAAAATCGCTGGGGCCCAGCACAGCCACTTCTCACCTGTTTGTCAGAAGGTTTTCTTCAGCCTCAGCTGCTGAAAGCCAGAGGGTACTGGAACTCAAAGACCTCCCCTCTATTACTTTTAAAGTGAGCTTCCTTGACTCTTGCTGTCACAAGAAGCCTTGCAGGGAGGGATGTGTTTAATCCTGATATTTTAAGCATATTTTTTTCCAGGCACCCGATTTTTGGGCCTCTCTTGGTGACATGGAGGCAATAGCAGCTCCTTGCCAGAGGAAAGCCATGCCTGGAAGTCACTTGTGGCTCCTAAGTGTGGCAATGCCATGGGGCAGTGTCAGGTGCATGCAGAGGGGAAACTGGCCAAGATCTCTGGATTTTGTGGGGTTGCAAAAAAAGCAAATGCTGCAAGGAAACATTCATTAGTCCAGGATAACATAAGATTTGAAATACCAAAGCAGGAGGAATGTTATTTCAGCTCTAAAAATAGCCCCCTTGGCCTTTAAAACACCGAGAAGCATACACAGCCTTTCTGTGGGAGCATCTGTCCTCTCCCTTGATGATGCAGCCACTTTGGGAAGGGCTCAGGGGACCTGCTGGTGCAGTGCTTGCTCTGAGGATCAGCACTCTGAGGGGGTTTCAGTCCCTGGGGATCAGAGACATGAAATCTCTTCAGAATGTTGCACGAGGGCCAAAGCTGCAGGGTGAAGGAGTGTTGCTTGCTAGAAGGGCAGCCTACGAAATACCGATAGAACTCAGCTCAGTTCTGGGGGCTGACACGGATTTAGGCATCTGTCTGTTTTGTGTTGGTTCATAAGTGATGGCACCAGGACAAAATTTTGACTAAGTGCTACCTAATTTGGATTTTAGGAAAACAAACAAGAGAGTTGCTGAATAACATCAGTCATCTGACAGAGAGAGATGGGAGGAAGAGGAAAAAGATGTGGTAGCATTCACATTGACTTAATCTCATGAAGATCAGACAGGGAAGCGACCCCTCCACCCCAGGAAACTGTCCCAAATGGTTATCACCGAGCTGTTTTGCTGGGAATGTTTCTTCCCAAATTCCAATCACAGGGATACTTCACAGAGATCACAAAGCCTACCACCCAGCAGGAAAGTGAAAAGGGGTGAAAGAGGCTCTTCCTGGTGTTAGGAAAATTAATCCACAAACATCATTGGTTTATGTCCAAAAAGGAGACAGAGGAGTTCTTTCTGGCTTTATTCAAATAAAGGGAGAGGCCGTGGGGCATTCCCCTGGGACCTCTTGAATTTTTGGAGGATGCAGCCTCCCTTTTTAACCTGATTTTCTGGCTGCATTTCCCTTCTCTCTTTCCCCATTGCCTGAGGTACTTGAGAGGTACAGACTTCCCGATACCAAAGATTTCCCTCTAATGTATAACCCTCCCTTTTAATTTTTAATTCTTATGGAGTTTAGGGGTTCTTCTTCCCCATTGTTTCTTTCATCTCTCAATGTCTAATTTCATTTATCAGCAAACCTGAAGTTTATTTGTAAAAGCAAACATCTTTTTCCATTCATCAATCAGCGGAATCCTTCCCATTGTTCCTTTTATCTCCCAGAGCTAGTTTTATCTACCAGCAGACCCACAGCTTGTTCGTAAAGACAAATCCGCTATTCCTCTCACTGGGGTCTCTTGCTGCTAAGTGGCTGCTCCCCTGAGGCCTTTCCAAACCCCCATCCAGAGGGGCAGCATTCCCGGGAGGGCTGCGAGGGTTTGTGAGGCGAGCCCTCCCCGGCGCCTCGGGGGATCGGAGCAGAGGGGCCGCAGGCCGGGCAGGTGCTCCCGGCTCGGGAAGGGCAGGCACGGGGAGGAAGGCGGAGCAGGGACCCTTCGGCACGGCCGCACCGGGGGCAGCCCTCGGGAAGGGCAGGCACAAGGGAGGAAGGCGGAGCAGGGACCCTTCGGCATGGCCGCACGGGGCACAGCCCGCAGGCAGCGGCTGCACACGGGCCCGAGGGGTGCCCTGAGGGCCGGGGCGCTGCGGCCGCCTCCCCTCACCCCAGTCGCGGCGGTCACAGCGACACCTGGGCCCGTACAGCTCCGAGCCCCCGGTGGCCGCGGCGGCCGCGGGCCCGCCCGTCCGGGGCGGGGCTGGGCGGGGCGGGGGCTCGGACCAGCCCGGCCGCGGAGCCGGAGCCGGAGCCGTCCGCAGGTGCGCAGGTAGGAGCCGCTGCCGGCAGCGCCAGCCACCCTTCCCGTGCCGCTGTCGCCCCGCCCTGTCGCGAATGGTGGCCGGCGCCCCGGGCGCGGTGCCGTGCCCCGGAGCCGCTGAGGTGCGAGCGGGGCAGGGCTGGGCGGGGGGCGCCGCGGGGGCTGCGGCAGAGCCGGGAGCGCCGCGCTGCCCGTCCTGCAGCGCCCTGGGTCACACACGGGCCGGGTAAGGGGATTAGAGCCGCTCCAGCCAGGGCCCGGAGCAGCCGGCTGGGGAACGGCTCTCCCGGGTCATGGTGTCGGCATCCCGCCCGCCCGTGAATCCGGCCCTTCGCGCTGCGGGATGTGCTAGTGGCACAACTCGGCGGCGTCTCGGCCAGGCTGCTGCATAGGGGTCTGTGAAGGAGCTCACCTGGGCTGAGGGTGTGGGTGGGACAGGTCCTGCTTCCCCTGATCCTGTCGGGATGTCCTGTCAGAATGTGCAGGCTGTGTCCGGTTAAATTCCCTGGATGGAATTGAAGGTGTCGAGAAAGGCCCTTCGGCTGTGCTGGGGTGCCTCAGGGAAGGAAGGACCAGATCCTCTCTCTGAGTGATAGAAAGGTGCTGGGTGCCCATGTCCCAGGGGTGCTTGGGATCTCAGCCTTCGCTTTTAGTTAGTGCATCGTGCTTCTGCCAGACCTTTGATTCAGAGCCCTTAAGATATAGAGGTTGCAGAAATTATGAGTTAACCTTTCTGCCTTTTTGGTTTTTTATTTGTGGGGTTTTTTTTGTTTTTTTTTTTTAGTTTTTCTTTGTTTAGTTTTGTTTTTTTTTTTTTTTTCTTTTCAAGCAAAGCTGCTTGTGAAAGTGACCCTAGGGGTTGTCTGATCAACATTCACGCAGTCCTCATGGCATGGCAGAGCACACATGCATGGTTAATTAGGAATAGCTATTCAATATGGAGGAGGGCAGTGTGTGGAAGGTATATCCTGACACCCACTGCCTGTTGTGTCTTGCTCAAGCAGATGACAGTGCCTAAAAGAAGGGGGCTTGATTCTTGCCCACTTTCTGCCTTTGGGTAATGGGATGAAGACAAGGGACTCCTATTTGCTTGACAAATGTCTTGCTCCTGATTTCACTGCTGAACTATTTAAAGTCAAATTGTTTTCTTGTGGTTTATCCATGCCCAGCTGTCAGCATTTTCTGAACCTGGGTGCTGAAAGTGCAGTTGTTTCATTTCCCCTTTTAAGATTCTTTGTGCTGCAGTGTTTGCTTTTCAGATGCAGAGCAGGGATGTGTGCCTGGAAGAACATCAATGTTTTCAATGTTTTGGTTTTTTTTTTTCTTGGAAGAAATGTCATGTCTGTGGTTCTCTCTCTTCCCCCAGCCATATCCGGGCAGCCCGAGATTGCAAGATTGCAGTTTGGTCCAGCAGAGAGACTTTAAGGTTCCAGTCCTGCAGACCAAGCTGAAGCCATGAGCTGTGATTGCAGGTTAAGTGGGAGCAAAGAAAGCTCTGTGAGAAAAGAGAAAGATGATCCTAGGCAATATATTGGGAAGGATACCCTGGGATAGGGGGTTGTGGCAGGTGAGGAGGCTGCTGCTGCAGTGGAGGGCTTGGACCAGGACTCTCTGAGTGCACACTCCTCTGTGCCACTGATTTCCAGTGTGATGTCTCAGGGAGCAAATCACTGGCCTTGGTGTCTAAAATGGGAATAATTGTGGGCTTTTGCTGTCTCAAGAAGATTTGCAAAAGTCTCTCTTTACCTTAGGTCCCTGCAGGTTGCAGGAGAGGTCACCTGAGGTTCAGGGATGAGGGCAGGATGAGAGTTGAAAAGGAAGAGAACATTGGGAACAGGTGAAGAGAGAAGGGCAGAGTGAATGGGAGGAGAGGAAAAGACTGATGCAGCTCCAGAAACCATGAAAGGGACTGTTCAAACAGCTGTAGGTTACCTCACCTGGGGCTTATTGCACATTTTTAGTGCTGAGCTTGCTGCTGGATGCTCCTGCCTGCCAGGGAGAGGTGTGGGCTGCCTCTCCCATGGGGAGCAAAGGGAAGGGAGCAAAAGCCTGGAGGATGTGGGCTGATCTGCTGCAGTGGTGGGGAGAGTGTCCAGCATCCTCCCTGCAATTTCCTGAGCTGGGGCAGGTCCAGGTACTTAGGGAGAGAACTTCTGCTCTTGCTGTATTATTTGTTGCTTCCAGTGAGGAACCACTGGTATTAATAGTGGTGACTGCCTAAACCAGAAGAGCCAGTGGCCCTTCAGTTTTGGCACCGCAGGACTGCAGGAATGGGTTTTGTCTGGCCAAGACACTGAGGATGGCCACAGCTTTGTCAGAGAGATCCTCCCCAGTGTGGTCTTGGCTCTTAGAGGAGGTTTAATGTGGTCTCCTGCAGGAAAGTCTGCCTCTGAAAATATTTCAATAGACTTAAAAAGTAACAATCCCTCTGGATGCCTGCTCACACAGGCTTGGTCTCTGACAGCTGGAAGTTGTTCTCTTTTCCCCTCTGTCCCTTGTGTTTGCTTGAAGGGAAATGCTGTATGGCTTCCTACTGCAGCTCACCCAAACACCCTACAAACTGCAATTTATGGTTGTAGCAGCTTGAGACACTGGTAAACAAAGGAAATTAGTTCCTAAAACTAAGGAATGCTGGCAATGAAGTGGTGAACACCACAGGAATGCCTGTCTATGCTGCCTTACCTCCTACTTTGCCTCTCAGGGCAAATGATTTCCACAGGTCTAAACAGAGTCAAAAGACAATCCCTGTGCCAGAGAGGGCCACTTCAGTGGGGTGACAAGAGCCAAGTCATGGGTCCTGCATGTCCATTCCTTGCACCTCACCCTCTGGGCCTCTTTGCTGCTCCTCTGGGGCTTTGGTGGTTAATACCTGAAGAAGAGGACCTCTTTCTGTGGAGGAGGAGTAAGTCCTCAGGCTGAAGAGGTTGGTGAGGGAAAACTGTCCTGAGAAACAGTGTGCTCTGCCACAGTCCCTAACAGCTCAGAGGCCTTGGGTGTTTTCCCCAGGACAAGTTGCATTTACCAAAGGAAATGCTGCTCTGAGGGGACAGTACCTCTCTCCAAAAGTGTAGAGCTGCAAAGTGCAGTGAAGAAAGGAGCTTATGCATCCAAAAGGTGAATAGGAGAGGGGTGAAAGGGATAAGAGAGATGAAAGACTGGGTAATCAGGTGGGAGAAGCCCTGCTTACATGTGAAACTCTGTAGCTTGAATGTGTTTCTGTTTGACGGGGAAAAACCAGTGGCAGAGTAGAAAAGGCAGGGGAACCTGGAATTTTTCTGGCCTTACAGGGCGTGTACTGTCTCATCCATAAACTCCAGGAGAAGGAGACAATATGATCAGGAATAACGTTCTGCCAAGTCTGTTCCCCTGGGCTTGTCTGTTTTTCCTTACCTTCAAAGCTATTTGTAAGGCAACACTTGAAGTTTCACCTCCCTGCTAAGTGTTCTCTGCCACGCCCAACACTTACATTGTTTTCCTGATAATGGGACAAATCTTTGGGGCAGATTTCCTTCCCCCTTCTGATGTAATGTGTGTCTTGGCTTTGCTTGCTGGTGCACTTTGGAAATCATTGAAGACATTTGTAATTTTTGGAACTGTGGAGCAACTAAAACACCTTGATCAGTTTATTAATACCCTGTCAAGACCTCTGTACATTATGGGAGGAGAAGCACTCAATCTGCTTGTTGCTGCTTCATTAGATTGGGGTGGTTGAGGTGGAGGACAATCACTGGACAGCTGTCTGCTCAGTGACTCTGACTTCCTGGGCTTTGCCATAACATCAGCCTGCATTTCTGATTTCTGTATTGCTTGCAGAGCAAGGAGATGGTTTCAGAGACTCTTTGTTCACAGCACAGCTAAAGCAGGGAGAGCTTTGCTGGTTTTTTCTTTGGGTTTTTTTTGGGTTTTTTTGGGGTTTTTTTTTTTTTTGAGGAGATAGATAACCCTCCTCATTTTCCAGCAACTCTTTAGTTTGGGGCTTGGCTGGGAGTTTGAGGTAAGTGCCCTTCTCACAAGCATCCCAAACCAAAGGATTCTCAGGGGGAAGATATGCCCCTGTGGTCATGGTGGTGGTGGTGAGACTGTGAGTTTGGGCTGTGTTGAGTCTCTGCTAGAGATTTCCCCTGTGTCTCAGAGGTCTGGTGAAAGTGGCTCCAGTCTTGAGTATCTCTGTGTTAAGGAAACTTTGCTCTCTGACCACCCAGAGGCCGCTCTGTCAGTCACACTCCCACCACCCCAGGCTGGGATAGAGGCCCTTTCACAGTGGGTGGTTCCATAAAGCTGATGTGTGCCTTGCTTGACTCCCCACACACCCCACATTTGCAGTCAGACAGGTTTTCCTCACTGGCTGGATCTCAGGATTCCCACAGCAGAGTCCCAGGAGCCTGGAGCCTTTAAGGAATTTAATCGTGGTGCAGTAACACCATAACAGCTTGAATTGATGCCTTCAGGGGGACTCCCTGCACTGAGAAATCCCTGGCCTTTTATACCCTCCCAGTCTGTGTGCCCCTTCCAGTTGTGGTATTTAGTCTGGGGCCTTCTGACTGTTTATTTGGCTTCTGCAGAGTCTCTGGGTGACCAGCCACCCTTGTGCCACAGGTCTCCATGCCCTTTGCTGGGCAAAGGGTGGATGCCAGGTCATGGCCCCTTGCACATGGCTCCAGCTACCACCACAACCTGCAGCTCCCACTGCAGCTGCTCACCAAGCTGCCCCTTGTGTTCCTGAACATCTGCATTTGGAGAGAGTAAGGCATCAGCCCTGCACGCACTGGGAGGGCTCACTGGGAGCTGATTGTCACCTGGCTTGTGCAGCCCCTGGGGTCAGGAGGAGCTGGGGTGGCTGTGTCTTGCAGTGAGTGTTCCATAGCAGAATGGGATCCCTGGGGCAAGGAACACACAGCACCTGCACAATGCAGCCCTGACCTGCACAGTGCAGCTCTCCTCAGCTCACCCTGGCTGCTCCTGCCTGGTTTCAGTGCCTGCTGCCCCAGCTCCTCCTGTCTGAGCTGGATGTTTCCTCTGTCTTACCCAGCTCCTCTCTCTGCCTCCTTTACCTGTTTGCAGGCTGAGGGTCACGACTGCCCAAGCCCTGCTCATGGTATGAGTGGGACCTCATGGAAGTCAGTGTGATCTGGCACAGTTCCATGGGTCAGAGCCTGCAGAACACCCTTTAGTCCCGTGGTGGCAAACCAGATTAATTTTTCTTTTCTAGCACCCAGGAGTGTGGTCTGGAAGCGGGGTGTGCCTGGTTCCTGCAGCGCCAAATGCGAGACAGGCAGCCACAGCCCGCAGGAGTTGAGAGTCGGCGTCTCTGGCTGTAAACAGCACTGGTTGCTAAATGGCCTGTAAGTACTTACACCCATGTGGGACTGGGGCTGAAGGTTGTGGGGCAGCAAGAGGCACAAAACCAAGGGCACCTTCTGAAGTATGGTGGGATGCACTGGCCTCAGGGCCCAGCAGTGCTGCAGGAATATCTCTGGGTCAAACACAGTGGATATCAATATGTCCTTTACTGCCCCTGCTTTTTGGTGATTAGAAGGTTTCATTCCTTTGTTGCACTTGGCCCATCTCTGATAGGTTTATGTTGGCCAGAGCATTTCATTAGCACGCTGAATGCAGTGTATGAAATGAGACAAGAAACATGTACTGATGTTGCCATGGGTAAAAACATTGCCTCTCAACGTTGTTGCAGGATTCCTGAAGCATCTCTCCTGCTTCCCCCAGAGATGTCTTTACCTTTTCCCATTCCTCTTGTATAAATGAAATGAAAATGGCTTTTCTGCACATCTGTGAGATGGTAGGTGGGTACCTGGAGCAAGCAGAACGTCCTACCCTGCTGACAGAGGGGATCACTTCTTTTCTTGTTTCCCCACCATTTTGTTATGTATTTACAAGCCTCTGTCACATCTTATCTCTCTCATTGTGCACTCACACTGGAAACCTTGAGATAAGCCTGAAAACGCCCTGCTTTATTATGTTGGCATTTGTGACTTGTGGGTGGTAGGTTATGTAATGTGCTGGTTTGTATCCACTCAGTTACAGTGATTAGCTATCAAGTGACTGGGGTTATTTTTGCTTTTAAAAGCAACAGAGATCTATAGTGCCCCCCCAAAAAGACTGAATGTATTCGTTCCCCTTTGATTGTTGCTGACTGGCAGCAATTCTTTATGACTTGCTTTGTGTTTTGAACAGTGTCCTCCTTCTCACAGAGCTCCTGCCTTTGTATCTATTCTCTGAAATAACCCAATGGCCTGGTGCTGTGAAATGCAGGAGTGCTGCTCTGGCTTGTTATGCATTTCAAATGCATCTGCATGCTTTAGTCTTAAAAAAGATGTATGATTCTCTTAATGTGGTAATTTTGTCCTTCCTTACATTCATGTTCTCTGGTGAAAGGAACTTCAGGAGGAGCCTGTAACTTTGCTTGGCAGATGGAATTAAGATGTCCATATTAAATGAACCTTGAGCAAGCAGCAGTATATGTTTGGTGAGCTGCCTGCTGTAATTGAAGTGTGTACATTAGGGGAACGGAAGCTTAATTGGTTGAGGGTGTATAGCAGGGCAATGGTAAAAAAAGCAGAGCAAGCAGCTGACAGTCTAAGCAGATTTAGACATAAAAATGGAACTGGAGATGAGTAAGCTTGCATTGAGAGAAATTCTCAAGGCACACACCGGGGCAGTGCTAATGTGAAACTCTTTTCAGCTCTGCAGCCTGACTCAGATGGCAGCAGGAGCACACCTCAACAGGGGTTTTGCAGTGCTGGTGTGAGAGGTGTGTCAAGAGGGACTGGAAAACCACATGTGAGCTTTGGAGAAGGTGGGCTGGGTCAGCTGTGATACTGAAAATGTTTTGGTTGGTTTTGTGAGTCCATTGCACCATGAGGGCTTTCTGTGCCTGCCTGTGCAAGCCTCAGTGATGGAAGACCAATGGCTATGGGAAATGACCAACTGCCTTTTGGATGCAGTGTGGTTATTTGGGAGAACATGGGCTGTTGTTGCCAGCTGGAATTGACTGCTCAGATTTGGCATCACTGGACATGGCAGCAATGCAGAACAGAGCTGTGGAGAGGAAGTTTGGCTTGATGTCATCCCTGTGGAGCAATTAACTGTCAAAGAGTTTGTTTCTACATTTCCCATAAAGAATTTTGGTACTTTTTCCTTTCACTCTTGGCACTTTACTTTGGCTAAACTAGTGTGGTGCTGCAGGAGAGGATGATGTTTGGGTTCCTTGTTCTGTTCTTCCTGTCTGCTTTCAGAAGTGCATAGAGGTCTCCCAGCTTGAACATACAAACACTGGGGACGTCCCTGAAGAGGACAAGGCTGACCCAAAGGCAGCTGCTGACAATGGTGTCTGCTGAACACTAGTGCAAAGCTAGACAGGTTGGGCACATGTTCAGGGTTTCTCCTTTGGAAGGAGCTGGGATTACATGTGATTTTGTTCCTGGCACCTGAATAACACAGCAGGGAATAGTGAGGAATGTGCAGCAGCTGAGCTGTGTTTTTAAACCATCCTCTCCCCATGTGGAGAGGCTGAAACATATCCAAGCCATGGCCAGCATTAAAAGGTGTTGCTGTTTGAGGACATGGAGGAAGAGGACCCTTCTTTCCTGTTTTTGGTATTTCATCTGTCAGATGCAGGTGGCTTCTTTCTTTTTAACTGGCTGCAATTAGGGTCTCTGAGCTATGGAGCTGGCTTCCCATCAGGACACTGTGCTCTGCACTGATTGCTCCTTTACTATGCAATGATTTCAGATGTCATTTTCTGTCAGTGGCTGATGGAAGGGGACTCAGTGTGGCACAGTGAATATTAAACAGAAGGCTGTTTTCCAAGGAGATGGGTCTGTAGCCATATTGCTCTGACTCTGAGGAGGTTGGGCACTAGCCTTGGCCTCGCTCCATTTTAGAGCTCAGCACAAAACAGTGGTTATCTCGACAGAATTCTCACATTTCCCCACTTCTGGTGTGGAGTCCATGTCCCTGTGTGCTGCCTCTCTGCTCTGCCTGGGGGAAAGCCCTTGCCAGCTCCCTCTGTGCACGACAGGCAATGCTGAAATAGCTTGTGAAGGCTGCTGCTTCCATGCTGGGAGGTGGAGGAGCTGCAGGAACCCAATATGAGGACAGGTCTTATGGCTACTGTTTGCTTTTATTGTGTAAATGAAACTTCTGTGCCTTTCCAAGGGTGAAGGGTAAATAATAAGATGTGCCAGCCCCGATATGAAAGAATTGTGTTACCTTGGCTCAGTCCAGCCACCACCAGAGACCAGAGGAGAGTCAGGCACAGCAGTAATTACCTTGCAGGGCAGACAGGGGCTGGAACAGGAGGTGGTGTTACCTGCCTGCTCCCTTCAGCCAAGGCAGGAGGGGGGAATCTGGCCCCAGTTATCACAGTCTCCCTTGTGAGGGGTGCTGGCACTTGGGCACTGTGCTCCCAGAGGCTGTCAGGGACACGGTTCTGTGGCAGGTGGGGCAGCTGCCACCTGGAGGTGGTCCTTGAGATTGCTGTCATGGGTCTCCCAGTGCCACCCAACACCAGCTAAGGAATGCTGCTGCAGTGCTGCTGAGCAGCAGGAGGAAAAGGCAAGGGCAGCACTCCATGGAATAGCTGCAAGCACAACAGCAGGAGCTGTGCGGGTTATAGAAATGTGAGATGCTGTGTCTCCTGTGCTGGAGGAGAGGAATAGAAGTGAGATGGGAAATCTAGTCCTTCTTGCTGATAATTTCTTCTGATCTGTTCGCTGTGCTAAAGATCTGTATGCACACTGGAGCTGCCTGCCTTTTAAATCAGCATGTTTAATACTTGCATCATTTCATGCTCCTTGTCTGCAGTTCTCTCTGCTCACAGGTCAGAGAAGAGATCATATCTGCCTGCTTTTCTGCGTCTTTTAAGGTTTGGAATTCAGCCTTATCTTACTCCAGGCTGTCTGCACAAACAGCACCAAAACGTGGTCTCGTGGCTTTGTGCCAGTGAGGTGTGATCTGGGCACTGCCAGGGTGTTGTTTTGTACCCCTGCTAGGCCATTTGCAGGGAGCACAAGATAGCTGACCTGTAGAGGTGAGAGTGCCATGGCTTCTACAGAGTGTGGGGAGCCTCACTCCAGCTCTTCAGCCTCAGTCCCAGGGAGGCAGGGCAGGAATCGGTGCCTGGGACCCCGAGCAGTCCAGCCAGCGTGTCCTTGGCAGCTTGGGGTGCCTTGGGGGAGCTGGGGGCTGCTGTGACATGGGGAGGGTGCTGACTCTTTTCTAGGTCTTCAGAGCAGGGAGGAGACCATGGCTCTATGCTGCAGGTGTAGGAAGGCCAGGGGAGTTGAGAGGAGGAGGATGACAATGTGGGTCCTTTCTTCTGTAGGGCAGAGGGATGTGGTCATGGCTTTAAGGACCTGGATGAGGTAATTGAGCTGCAATGCAAGCAGGCTCCAGTGAGAGGCTGTCATCTCTAAGTTGTCCTGGCACCTCAGCGTGCCTCACTTTCTCCCTCATGCCATGTGGGTGCTGATGGGGAATGCCTGCCCTGCAGCAGGGAGGGGGCAGAGCACAGGGACACAGGCACTGCTGCCCTGGTGAACGTGAAGCTGGAGCTGTGAGCCTGGTGTTGTTCCCCTCTCTTTGTGTCTCTTGGCTGTGCTGCTGCCTGGAGGAACATTTATGGGGGAGGACAGAGCATGAGAAAATACTTGATCCATTATCAAAGGACTCTCATGGAGATGCAGGACTCTCTGTGTCCGCAGCACAACAGCGCTCCTGAATTGCACAAATTACAGGGACAGCCCCGGCATTCCAGATGCTCGTCCAGCATGATCTTGCCTGGAGGACAAACGCTGTTCCTCGGGAGGCGCTCTCCGCAGCATCCTCACGCCACATGCAGGATTTCACCGTGCCTGCATGTCCAGGGCTGATGCTGCTGGCAGCCTCATCCCGGCTCCCGACAGCGCTGGGAGTCGGCGCTGGAGCTCGGCTCTGCTCTAGATGTGGCCAGACACTATTTTTAGCTGCTTGCTGTGGCCAGGATGGGAGCTGGTCGTGCCCTTTGTGGGGATGATGCCAGCACGGGCATCCCTCTCTCTCCATGCTGCAGCTGAGGCTGTGTGTGGAATCGATAATGATCCCGGGTAGGAGGCTGCCTTGCCTTGTGCGTGTGGGAAGTAGCAGGGAATCAAAGCTGCAGGTCTTGTGGTCACCTCGCACAAAATCCTTGAGAGAAGTGCTTTGAAAACCACTCAGATTCTGTAGGTGTGGTTGAGAAGTCTCCCGCTGCAGGGCTCAGTGCCTCGGTTGTTCCAAACCGCGTGGAGGATGCTGCCTGCGGGCACAGCTTAACCCCTTGTGGCCATGAGCAGCTCGGTACCTCGGCACTGCCGTGGGATGCCCTTCCTGCTCTCAGAAGAGGGGGCTGAGGAGGGTGGGTGCCTCAGCCCCCTGTTGTTACATTGTTCTTTGTTTCTAGCAGGTATGGATGGAAAGAAATGCAGCGTGTGGATGTTTTTACCTCTCGTCTTCACCCTGTTTACATCAGCTGGATTATGGATAGTGTGAGTTATCTCCTGCTGGTTATCTGGGAGGCTGCTTCTCATTAAGGAGAATCTTTTGGGGATGCTCTGCCCTTGAGCTGCTGTGGGGCTGGGAAGGCACATGGTAGGGGCAGGGGCCAGTCTGTGCCACTTCATGGATTGAAGCATCACATTTTTATCCCTGAGTTTCTGTGCTCCCCAGGCCAAGCTGCTGACCTCGCCTTCTTCCTGGTGTGTGCTACTGGGAGCTGCTTTAAAAGAGACAGCCAAAAATGTAAAATTTTCCTTTAATTACATTTTCTTTGAATGACTCAGCAGAGCTCTTGGAGAAACACTGAAGCCCTGCTTTGGGGTAGAAATTCAAAATCTGCAGCATCCAGCACCACACTGAAAATCTGCCAGCAGCTTAGTGCTGACACCTCACTTTCTCCCTCATGCTTCTTACCAAAATGCACATAAGACATGCACCTCCCTGAGCTGGGCTCTCTCCAAGCATGCAGGCAAATGACTGCAGCATGAATTTGGGAGTGAAAAATGTGTGATCAGCAGCTGTGCTCAGGCTGAGGAGCAGTTGTGTTATAGGATGTGGCTTTGGCCATGGTCTATGGATGCTGTTTTTCAGCAGCAGGGGCAGCTTAAGCCTTTTGTCTGACCTCTACTGCTTGCTGTTTTTCTCATCCCATCCCCTCTCTATTAAAACTGCTTTTGTGGATGGAGTACCATAGTAAACCTGATGAATCAAAATGACTCAAAGTAAAAATGAAAACATTCCCCTGGCTGGTTGTTTTTAAAGCAGCTCAGTTCAGTGACCCTGTTTGTCTACTCAACCATGCAAACCAGATACAACACAAAGGAAGGCACATGGACTGAGAAATAATAAAACTGCCTGCTTGGGCAGAGGAAAACACAGGATCCTCCAGCAGATCCTGTCAGTGGGCTTGAAACACTTAATGTGTTGTTTGAGTGATATTTAGAATGGAAGCTAGGATGAGGTTTCTCACTATTTCCTTATTTCGTTTCCCTTTTTCTTGACAGGTACTTTATAGCAGTGGAAGATAACAAAATTCTCCCACTAAGTGTACCAGATAGGTAAGAGCTGTTTGTGGGCTTTATATTCAATCACTTTTCTTTGAAATAATGAAACAATAACAGCAAAAAGGGAAAGAAAACCTTGAATCTTTATTCCTGTTCCTGTGTCTCTTAGGAAACCTGGTCCCAAAAGACCGCCTTATATAAGGTAAATGAATTATTTTCTTCCAAGTACTGCTCTGGTTCATGTGTCTCTGTTTATGTGTCTCTGCCATCCTGGAGTTACAATGATACACTTTATATTTTCAAGTATTGCAGGTGATGCACCTCCTGCAAGCTGTGTGTTTAGTCAAGTCATGAACATGGCAGCATTTCTAGGTAGGAACCACAACTGGAGTTTCTTTCTTTCTGTTTGTTTTAAGAGTCACTGAAACTTAAGTAATATCCTGTACATATTCTTCTTGAATGTGATGATGTGACACCTTTTGAACTGTATGTTTCACTGCTGCTTCTTTCTATTGCAAAGAAAGAAATGTGACAGGGGAAATGCAACCTCCAGACTGCAAATCTGTGTCGTGGGAGGCGTGATGGTAGGTGACTGTCTTGGCCTTGGTGATCGTGAAATGGTTGAGTTTAGAACTTCTGCTGTAATGAGAAAAAAGGAATTTAGGGAATCAAAGGAGAATTGATCTCCTAAATTTCAAGAAAGCAAGCTTTAGGCTCTTCAGGGAGGTACTTAGCAGAATATCTCAGGAATCTGCTTTTGAGGGTTTAGGTGTCCATGAGTACTGGTCAGTGTTTAAAAACCACCTTTTAGAAGCACTGGAGCAGGCAACCCAGCTGTGTGGGGTTGTGCTCAAAGAGGGGGGCAGAAGCCCAGCTTGGCTTAAGAGGAGAAAGCCATTATGTGGTCTGTGGGAGAGAGGTTAGGCTTTGCAGGAAGATTGCAGAGCTGTGGTTTGTATATGCAGGGAGAAGACAAGAAAGGCCAAAGCTCAATTTGATTTAGAACTGGCCAGAGTTGTTTCAGACAACAAGAAGAGTATTCTGTAAGTATGTCAGTGGCAAAAGGAGGCCTAAAGAAAATGTTGGACAGATACTTGTTAAAGGCTGTAACCTGACTAATAGGAATGAAGAAGAGCAGAAGGCATTCAATGCTTTTTCTGCCTCAGTCTTTAATAAAATGTTGATTTTATTAAAGACTGGACACACTTGTCCAGTTCTTGGGGTTGAAGGACTACAAGACTGGGAGCAGTGACTGTCCATTTGTAAGCACTGGGATTGTCATGGGCCAGATGTGTCAGCTGAATGCTCACAAGTCCCTTGGTCCTGGATGGGATTCATCCCAGAATACTGAAGGAGGCAGCGAATGTTAGGGCAGGACCCCTCTCTATCATCTACCAAATGTCTTGGGATTTTGGGGAGGGCCTGTTGACTGGAAGACAGCCAGTGTTATTCCAGCCTAGGAGAAGGGCATGAAGAAGCACTCTGAGACCTACAGAGCTGTTGGTCTAACCTCAGTTCCTGGAAAAATGATGGACAAGATGATATCAACACATTTAAAGAATGATGCGATCACCAGGCACAGTCAGCATGGGCTCCCAAAGGGAGAGTCCTGTTTAAGAAGTTCAGTATCTTTCCATGATAGGGCCACACACCTGGTGGATGAAGGGAAGGTGTTGGATGTAGCTTTTCTGGATTTTAATAGGGCTTTTGACACTGTCCCTCAGCAGCCTTCTGGAGAAGTTGTGCACCTGTGAGATGATCGGGTTCACAGTGCACTGGGTGAAGAACAGGCTGAAAGACAGGGCTCTAGAGAAGCCCCATCTGGCTGCCATGCAGCCACCAGTGCTGCCCCTCAGGGCTCAGTTCTAGGGCCTGTTCTGTCCAATATTTTTGTCAACGATCTGAATGAATGATGTGAAGGCACCATGAGCAAGTTTGCTGGTGATCCCAAACTGAGAGGTGCTGTTGACTCTCCTGAGAAACCAGGTGCCTTTCACAAGGAACTAGATAGCTGGAACATTGGGCAGTGATTAACGGGATGAAATTAAACAAGTCTAAATGCTTGTTTAATTTCATCCCATTAAATGACAGAGTAACACTGGGCTCAAGTATAGATGGAAGAGGATGCAGAAAGGGAGGTGTGGATCTCTTCCTCCTCAGATCCAGAGGCAGGACATGGGAATGGTTCAAAACTGCTCCAGGAGGAGTTTAGACTGAACATTAGGAAGTATTTTTTTACTGAGAGAGCTGTCAAACACTGGAATATGATTCCTAGTGAGATGGTTGATGCCCCAAGCCTGTCACTGTTTAAGAAGTATCTGGACAATGCCCTCAATAACCTGCTTTAACTTTTGGTCAGCTCTGTGTTGGTCAGGTAGCTGAATTTGTTGATTGTTGTAGGCCCCTTCCAACAGAAAGAATCTATTCTGTTCTTATCTCTTCTTTGTGGGTAAAGTCAGTCTTTCCTCTGCTGTATTTGTGTACTTCTGAGAGCTGTTTTTAGCTTGTATCTCTGACCACCTTAGTTATGTCAAAGCTAAAGGAGAGGAAAACTACAGAACCATGCTAGAAGTATGGGAATTACTGAAATTGAAAATACCATTGTTTTGCTGGGAATGCTTTTAATCCCTTTTTGTCATTCCCATCAGATTTTAGAAGAAGATCACATCATTTCAGGAGTCTGTATTGCAGATACAGAAATTAAAAAGTTCTTGTACATGTGCTTGAGTAGTCACAGGTGGCTGTCCCAAACAACTGCCTGGGGATAGAAAATATAAATCCTCTTTTTGGGGTGGAACAAAGTTCTCATTTTTAAGGATTTGGAGTGGATTGATTCACTAGAGTAATTGTGAGAGAGTAAATTCAACTGTTTTTGCAGTTTGGGTAATTTTCACTTACAATGCCCTTATTTTCCAAAGCCATGTTTTCAGTATTGTACCAGGGATAATATATTTTCGATATTGTACCAGCACTTTTGTGGAAAGTGCAGATCTAATTTGCTAAGGTGAGCTATTTACAACAATATGAGCTACTTGCTATTGATTTGAGCATGAGCATAAGAAGGTGTTTGCCAGCAAGCAAGCAAATTTTCCTGTTCAACTAAATTGGTTTTTAGTGGTCTGGCTTGAATCACATATGAAAGCCAACTGATTGCCTGGCTTTCTGTGTTGGTCCATGCACTATTCACTAGGGAGGGCAAGAATACATAATTTGAGTATCTTCTGGGGTTGTGCCATATCATATGATGTATGAAATATCATATCTATCATGTATCATATACCACAGTGCTTGGGGGAGTTGTAATAAATGTTATTCCAGTCCTCATGGAAAGTTAATGCAACATTTTGGCTCATGTTTGTGGCAACAGAACTTGTTCCAGAGGAGGAGAAAAGGCAGTGGACGTTATGGCAAACCCTGAATAGAAATATGTATGGCAAACCCATATAGAAATATGTATGTGCCATTCACATGTATTGAATACAAGTGGGGTTTGACATCTGTCCTCCAGCTGAGCTCAGCACTTGTGAGTGGAGTGAAGCAATGCAAGTCCAGGTGCCACTAAGTGAATGCATGGTGTGCATGTGATGGACTGTGTGCTGGGAGCTTCACAGGCAAGCAGGAAGGTGTTCTTTCCCCCAGAAAATTTGCAGACAAAGCATAATGAGAAAAGGAAGCCTGGATCTTGCTGTGGCTGGATTACAAGAGAAATGCTTCCTGTGCTTAATCTTGTCCCCGATTAAGTAGGAGGGGGCTGTACAGAAGCACAAAGCTTGCCAGCCTGCAGGTAGAAAGAGGAGGAGGGGGCTGTGAGGCCCCAGGCAGGTGTTTGGTGCAGCAGGTTCTCCCTACTGATGTCCCCTGCCTTGTGTTTCCTTCCCAGCGCTTGTTGTGGCTGTCCTGCGCTTCATTCAGCTGAAGCCCAAGGTGCTCACCCCGTGGCTGAACATCAGTGGCTTGGTGGCTCTGTGCTTGGCCTCTTTTGGGATGACCCTGCTCGGCAACTTTCAGGTACTGCTCTGCAGGCTTGGACTGCTCTGTCTGTGATGTGACTGCCCCGCTTTCCTAGCGGCTCTGCTCGGGTCTTTGAGCCAGCTGTGATGTGAGCCTGGGAAAAGCACCAGCCTGTGGCATTCACATTCTCTGAAAAAATCCCTTCATCCAGGATTCTTCTCCTGGGAAGCTGAGAAGCCTCAGAGAAAAGGAAAACAATTCTTATCTCATTTGCTTCTCCTGTGTTGTGCTCGTGTGAAATGTGTTTGGAGATTGTTTACCCACAGGAGATTGTTTCATTGGATTCTGGTGTGAGTTGTTTTGACTCTTTGGCCTACTGGGGCCAAGCTGTGTCGGAACTCTGGAAAGAGTCACAAGTTTTCATTATTATCCTTTTAGCGTTCAGTAAGTATCTTTTCTGTATTTCTTAGTATAGTTTCATATAGTATTCTTTAATGTAATATAGTATTATAAAGTAATCAATTAGCCTTCTGAGAACATGGAATCAGGTTCATCATTCCTGCCTTGGTTGGAGCAGTTCCCAGCTAATCCAATACCAACCCTCCCTTTACCTGCTCTGCCACCTCTATTTGCCACTTGTGAGCTGAGATGAAGGGCCACAATCACTTTTCACGTGTCTCCAGCAGGGTTTGCACCTGCACGCTTAGACCTGACCTGCTGAGAGCCTCAGCAGGAGCCTCCTGAATCTCTTGAGCCCTGCGAGTCGGCACACATGGCCCTGGGTGAAAGGGCTGAGCGGGAAGTTTGTGGACACATCTGTGCAAACTTATGCACAAATGCCCCTACAAATTTAGCAGACAGCTCAATGTCCTTCTTTTAAAACACATGTTGCTTTAAATCCACCTCCTGCTGATCCTCAGACCTGCCAGGAGAGGGACACAGCAGAGGAGTGCCAGGACTTCTCTGGATGTGTGAGTGAGGGCCCTCCATTCCCCCTCTGTCCTGCAACGCTATAGCAGCAAACATCTGCCACATCTGTAGGGGTGGGTGTCCTCTGTGATCACCATTGTGTCTGTCAGGGCTGCATGAAGATTGAGGTGTTAGAGTCAGTGGGGCTTGGGTTGGACTCTGAGGCTCTGTCTCTCACTGGGGTGCACATAATGACCCCCAGTAATGGCAGGAACTGAGAAAGGCCAGTGCAGGCTGGCTGCTTCCCAGTACAGAAATGGTACTTGTTTTGTGAAGGGTGAGGAGGATCTCTTTGGATTATACAGTTATTGAAGGAACTTGGTGTCCTTTACAGTTGACTTTTTTTTTTTTTTCTTTTTGAATAAGGTGTGAGATAATTTGACTTTTATGAACTTGGTCTTCCTAACTCCACAGCACAAGCCCAAAACCCAGGGTCTTGTTTTTTCACAAGAGCTTTCCAGCTAGGAATTATGAAGCCTTTGTAACAGCTTTGTCTACCTCTGAGAAGAGTATTTCTAGTACAGTCACTAGGAAATGGTTTCAACTTCACTTTCCATTTTTCAGTCTTCAGAGCAAATAATTCTAATTTAACAGCAGATGCTTTGAATCTTGCCTGGCTATAAATTCTGATTATTCTGATATCTGATTCTAACTATCCATTCCATGTTAGTTACCTAGATCTTTTGCCAAACATGAAAACATGCTGTAATGAGACCTTAATCTATGCCTCTCCCTGCCTGACTGCTGAGCCAAATGTGGCATTAAATCATATTTCTGGAAAATTATGCATTGGGTGTTTTAGAGGGACGTTATAGCTGTGAGTCCCTTGCAGTGCTGACTATCTTGGGAAAGGCAACTCAATCCCATTTTTGCCTGAATGATTATTTGTACCTACTCTTGAAAGAAATTCAGGGTAGAGAGGAGGGGAGATATCAGTGGAGGCACAGCAGCTAGATTGTTGTCCTGTAGATTGTGTCTTGTTTGATGGGTATTTGTTAAATCATCAAACAGGAATTAAGGCTGCAGGGAGAAGTTACAGACTGGTGGTTTCTTTTCTAGAAAAGCCTCAGAGGCAGAGGGAAAATGGAAATTGTGTGGCTTAAGTCCATGCTGGACTTTTTGAATGGAACTACATCCTCAAGGAATATTTTTGCAGATTCTTGCTAGTTGAACCTGGCTGTCATTTTGCCTTGCAGTGTTGCACAGTTGGAGCCCTGTGGGACAGGGCAGCCCAAGGAACAGGGAAACACTGGCACTCCAGAGAGGTTGGGTTCATGTTGCCTCAGACCCCAGTGGCCCAGGATTTGGTGCAACTTGCCAAACCAGGATGGGCAGAAGAGGAAATTGGAGGAACTTGCCAAACCAGGAGCATGTATTTGTGTTTTGGCTTGTGCTAGCTCAGGGGAGTGCCAGGGCTGGCACTGAAGGTGCACAATTTGCATCCATTGCAGAGAGCTGTACAAGACCCACAGTGGGTTGTCCTTGCCTGCCCTGGCCATCCCTTCGAGCCAAGGAAGAATTTATTTCTGAGCTCTGCATTTGTGAGTCTTGTCAGGGAGCTGTGGAGACAGTCCCCAAGCAACTGCATTTTCCACAGTGCTCTTGGGCTTTGGGCAAAAGATCTGCTTGACTGTGACAGCTGTCAACTCACCTTGGTTATGTTGCACCTTACCCCTCTGCCAGAAGAAATGATACATCATCTCAATCCAGTTAGCTCTCAGATAATTCCTGTTGTGTCCAGGCAATCACTGCTTTGTTTGTTGCTAGCTCTCCAATGATGAGGAGATCCACAACGTGGGCACATCTCTGACCTTTGGCTTTGGGACACTGGCATGCTGGATCCAGTCTGCCCTCACCCTCAAGATCAACCTGAAGAACGAGGGGCGGAAAGCTGGGATTCCACGGGTGGCTCTGTCAGCCAGCATCACCCTCTGCGTGGTGCTCTGTATCCTTTTGTCCTGCTCCCCAGGAGGCCAGGTATTGTGTCTGTGCTGCAGCAGCTCTTCTCACACCTGTCCTAGGATCTCAAAGCATTTTGGAATGCTAATCAGTCTGGCTTCATGGCACAATCCAATGTGTAGAGTGATGCTTCCAGATTTCACAGAAAGGGACAGTTTTTCAGGTGATCTAAACAGAAGGAAATATTTCAAAGTGTGTATTGAAAGGTGTTCCCACTGCCTGTGGTGAGTGCAGTGATCTGATCCAGTTTCCACTGGGAAGCTCCTGGCAGGTACAGACCCCCAGCCAGGTCCCCACTTGCTGGCTCTGGATGCTCAAGCAAATCCTGACTTCTCTGCACCTGAGTCTTCCCCTCTGTAAATGTTTATCACCCTGATCTGCCATCAGGAAGCCCTGGTCTGCATAGGAGAGCTGCTGTGCTCCATGGGCATCATTGGACACCTGACATCCCTTTCATCTCTAGCATCACATTCACACTCTCCTCAGCATGGCTGGATGGGTGGGTTTATCCAGGTGACTTTGCTCAGATTTTTTTCCCTGTTGGCTTTCAAACTGGTTGGTGTCTCTGCTCCCACTTGTTCTCCTTGACTTCCCTCTTCCAGATTTCATCCTTATGGCCCAGGGCATTCACATGTATGCTTCCAGGATCCAGTGGGGCCTAGTGATGTGCTTCCTGTGCTACTTTGGCACCTTTGCAGTGGAGTTCAGGCATTACAGATTTGAGATAATTTGTTCTGAGTACCAGGAAAACTTTCTGAGCTTTTCTGAAAGCTTATCAGAAGCCTCTGAGTACCAGACAGATCAGGTGTAGCCTGTCCTCTGGCAAGGGGGGAGGGGGGCAGGTGGGGTCTCATGGGTGAAACATGACCTCATTTACACTTTTTTGATGAGTTTCTTTCCATGTGCAATCATGATGGCGTTGCCAAAGGGCTCTGAGGGTGGCTGTCTCACCAAGAGCCAAACAAACAGAGGTGTCTGCTGCAAGAGGAGTGGGTCCATCTCAGTGGCAGCGTGAGAGTGCACAAGCTGCTTAGTTTGTGACTCTGTGTGGCTGTCACACTCCTGTTGCTCAAAACATTCAGCAGCCCCTCTGAGACTGGTCCTGCTCAGCCCACCCTGCAGAGAAGGAGCTGAAGGAAGCAGACTTCTAACAGCAGTCTTCAGGAGCCACCTGCTCCCGAGTCACCAGACTGCATCTTCCCTGTGTTTCCCGGGTTGTTTCCCCGGCTGCCAGCCGGGGGAGCTTGGTAGGGGGAGCAGCAGCAGCTGTTTCTCCAGAACCTGGAATCAGACACAGAAGACCCCAGTGGACTGGCTTTCATGGCAAGCAGGCAAAGCAGCGAACGGTAAATCTGGGTTTGGAAGGAGCTGTGCTGTGATCAGGAAGTGAGACTTGGCTGGTGCTGCTTTGTGGCCAGGCAGATCATCCCCAGGCCAGAGGGGTGACCCTGGGATGCTGTGCTTGGCTTCCTGGTGGGCACTGCTGGGAGTGAGGTGCTGAAATGAGGTGAGAACATCTGTGTGCCCTGAAGACAACCCAGAAGAGGCTGCTTCTTCCATGTGTAGTGCTTCCACCACACATTGTGTATAGTATTTCAAAAGCTTTTTTTAATTTTTTTTATGTTCACTGAGGGGGAAAACATTGTGTTAGAGACACCGGGCTTGTCGGCCATGAGAACAGTACCAGTGCTTCTGGGCACAGGGTTTGGTTTTGCTCCTTGTGCAAGCCAAACTTCAGACATGCTGGTTTGGGCTCTGGGCCCCTCAGTGTGGCCAGCTGTCCTGAGTGGAGCCTGCTGCAGGTTTAAATGGGCTTCCAAGGTGCCGGGAGGGAGTTCTGGCACAGAGGCTGGCTGATCTGCCTGAGGGCTGGAGGTGCAAGGGAACAGCAAAACCAGAAGGGCTTCTCCCTCCCTAAAGGGAGGTTTCCAAACAGAAGGTCTGTTTTCAAAGGAGCTCAAAACCTGATTTTGCGAAAGCTTTTGGGTAGAGGAGTGATGGGAGTTGCTTCTCCCCATGGCTCCTATTTTCCTCCACAAATCAGGCTCAGCTTAGGTTTACATCTTGTCTGAGCTGCAGGAAAACAAGCAGAAATTAAAATGGTAGGAAAAGGTGCTTGAAGGGGAACTTGTACTGTTCTGTGGCATTTCTGACAGAGAAAAGGCAAAAGGGCATTCAGTCTTCTGCAAAGGTCACAGGCCTCTCCTGAGAGGAGAAACAGTTGAGCCAAACTGTGTGTTAAGTAGAAAGCTTTCAGCCAGCCCTTTCTTTTCTGTGCACCAAAACTTGTTCTCAGGCAGCTGTTACAAATCCAGAGGATTTTTGGCCAACAGAGGGTTGTTGTGGATTGCTGAAGGCTTCCTCCTTGTAGCAGTGTTATGAGTGGAAGGCTTTCCCAGGAGGATGTGCTGAGAGTGGCCAAGGACACAGCAGTGTGAGGTGCCAGCTCCCATGGGGCTCATCCAGGGAGCTCCTCCTGGGCAAGGACAGGAGGGGACAGTCTGGAGAACATGCAGGTGGGATCCTCTTGCACTGGCACACACTCAATCCATATGGAGCACAAAATAGCAATTTGTTGTAAGGGTGTTCTACTGTAAATAGTCCACTGTGTCTTTTTTTCCCTGATTAATTAATACTTTCATTTTTTTATTTTAGCTTTTGTAATTTTATCAAAGAAAAAAAAAGATTATGTGATTATGTGGTTATTTTCTTTCCTTTTGCTCCTTTTCCTATATGCAATCCAAACTGAATTTCAGGTTTTTAGTGACAATTCTGTACATTTCTTAGAGTATTTCTAACAGCACATTTCAGTACAACTAAATGACAACCAATGTACACTAAAACATGACCACTAAATAAAGTGCTTTTATGGAGAAAGTGAGCTTTATTTTTGTCCCTACCCCAAGCATAGCTTTCTGATGGCAAAGGCAAAACAAAAGGTGAGTATTTATTTACAGTGTAATGATTAACATTATCGCTTAAGGAAGCCAGGAACCATTCAGCCATGCAGATACACTTACTGTAACAGCACAAATTAGCAGGCTCTTTCTAGGAGCAGCATCACACCCACTGCACAGCCCAGAAAGGCATCTGGACTAGCTGCCCCACAGCCTGACCTGCTATTAAATTCTTAGAAGGGCCATGCTGGCACAGTTGGGTTTCCCCCCAAGTGCTTGTCTCTTCATTGTTCTTTACCCATCAGCCTCCCTCAACAGGGACAGTGTAGGTATAAATCAGAGCTCAGGAAGGCAGCAAGCACATCCTCTATTCTGGCTGGCCGTGAGGGCAAACACCTGTGCATGAAGTGCCAGCAGCAGCAGGGAATGGGGAAACAGGATTTCAGACAGGAGTTTCAGACTGCTCTGACTCCACTGCTACCAGGTATAATCTACCTGTGGCTCTCACTCCTGCACTGAGCCACAACTGAAATCCTAACATGGCCAGGGAGGTAGTACAGCTTCCTTGGCAGGACAAGGCTGCTGCCTTAAAGAAAGGACTGGGAAAAGTGACAGCAGGAACACAGTGTTCACAGGTTTAGAAATAAAATAATAAAGTTTGCCTTTTAGGTGCTGGGATCACTGGTGCTAAGACAGGAAGGCTAAATGCTGTGATGGAGTGAACACAATGAAAGCAAAGTTGTGTTTTTATATACTACATTAGGAAAAGCTCCATGATCTACATTGGCACAATTTAAGTAAGGTGAAAAGGTCAGGGGTTTAATTCTCATCAAATGCAGCAGGATGTCTGCCCTCAGGAGCAGTTTGTCAAGGTCTGCTCACAGCTGACCAGTGCTATAAATGTGTGACTGGGTGATCTTGGCTGGAGGAGGAGCTCTGTGGGTCAGTGCTGAGATACTTCAGAAATGCTGTCAAGCTGACTTTGGGCTTCAGACAGTTGTATCCCATAGCCCAGCACCATGATGCAGCAGTGAAGTGTGTTCAGAATTTAATTTTTAAAGCTGTATTTATATATACTTGACTTCATTCTAGGTAGGCTGGCTGTGGAGCTCTAAGCAGCCTCCATATACAAGTTAGGCTGTTTTGTACCTAGAGCTGCTGCAGACACAGCCAAGGTACACATTATTCTGTGTCTAAAGAGCCTGCCTGCAGCAAGGGCTGGCTTCTTCTGTGGCAGCCTACTGTACTATAGCCCACAGCTGGCATTTCCCTTTGGGAATCCTAACTGTGAATGTTTTTGACTTAGCAGAAATCCTGTCTGCAGGGAGAAGCTCACATATCCCCCCATAGTCCCCAGTGCTCCCTCTGGGACAAGGGGACAGGAACCTTGTTTGCAGAGTGCTTCTAACAATGACAGAGCTCACGGTGGGGAATCGCAGCACCAGATTTCAGGGGATGAGTCTGGAGGAAGCATTCCCTTAGCTAACTGCTAGCCAGGAAAGGGGAGGAACAGCAGGGCTCGTGGGTGCTGCTCCCTGTGGGCCCTGTTCCCAGCTCCAGCTACCAGCAGGCCTCTGTCCTACTGCACCAGGGACCCCACACCATACTCTCCATCCATACCTGCCTGCACGAGGCCCAAGACATCATGTGGATTTGGTTTGAAATTCTGATTATGGACAAAATGACCTAACATTTCACAAGGACAATTAGGTGAAGCACAGTCTTTTGCGCGCACACCGCTTTCCCTAAGTGGAGGAGGGCAAGAACAGTTCAGTGAAAGAGGAGATGAGGCTGTAATAGGATTTCTCATCGTCCGTCAGTCCCGCGTTGCCCGGTCTGATCACCACAGCCACGTGAGTGTCCGCCTCCTCGGCTGCATTGGCTTCTGAAACAGACAGAGAGGGGACAGTGGAGGGGACAGCCCTTACTGACCTCTTCACTGCAGGGTCCCTGAGGCTTGAGGGTGCCCCAGAACACCCGAGTGCTTTTGAAGGCTGAGACCGAGAAAGCAGCGTTTGCACGTGGCAGGGCTCTAGAGAGGAACCAGCTCCTGGCAGACCTGCTGTGGATGGCTGCAGCTGCAGGAATGGAGCTGGCCTCACCATCCCCTCCCCTCTGCCAGCTGATGGCTCTCCAAGGCTCCTTGCAGGCAGCACACACCGTCAGCCTGATTCCTGCTCCATCAGCTCGATTCCTGTCATGAGGCTGTGGTCAGCCTGTGGCATTTGTGAGTCAAACAGCTCCCTCTCCCAGCTTCTCACAAGCTTCTTTTTGCTCCCTGAGCACAGAAGGCCACTGGAAGATGATCCAGGGAAAAGGAGGTAACCACAAGCTGCCACCAGCTCTGCTGCCAAGGCTGGGAAGGAGGTAAGGACTAACTCTGGGGGACTGAGCTGGCTCAGGCAGAGACCCAGTGCTATTTCTGCCAGAAAGATGTTTCCAGCTAAAGCAGGAAATTAAATTAGCTTCTCAAGCCTGGCTTTCCATGGGTCAAGTCTTGGCAACCTGAAGCAATGTTTTCCTGAACACAACCTAACCATAAAGTGGCACAAAGAATCAGCCACGTAGCAACACAGCAAACACCACCCTTTCCCCTGAGCCCTGGCCAAACCACTGACCCTGTTTGTAAATGGGCCGTGCCTCAGCACTCTCTCCTGCCTGGCTGGTGCAAAGGCAGGCTTTCTACTTGACCTATTTTCCCTCATTGCAGCGCTGCACATGGACATCCCACTGCTGTGTGCAAGCCTGGGTGTGTAAAGGAGGAGGATGGCAGCAGCTAGAGGGAAGGTGGTGAAGCATTTCTGGGTGCTTGTGAGAAGGCGGCAGCAGCAGCACACCTCTGAAGAGCACCCGCCTCCCCTGCACAGGTGAGAGGCAGCAGGACTGGCAGGTCACATACCTCGAGGGACATCTGTCAGGAAGAGGATGTTGTTGGTGGCACACCCAATACTGGCAGCAATCCTCCTGTAGCTCTCACTTTCTACCTTGGGGCCTATTTTGGTATCAAAGTGGCCATCAAAGAGCTGAAAGAGAGAGAGATGCACAGGCCATTGCTGAGTGCCACCTGAAGAGCAGGGATAAATCTCCCTCCCTCCCTTTCTGCCATAGTAATGAGGGGTTGGTGCAGCCATGCTCTCACAGTCAACTCCTTAAGCTGAAATCCTATGGATCAAACCCACTGCCCCACCTTCCTGTCACAGAATTCATTCACAAAGTGTTACAGCAAGGGTGGTTGTGGGAAGGGAGTGCTCTGCAGGGCGAGAAGCTGTAAGGAAGGTGGTAAGGTTATCTACCTCTAGGATATCACCTTCTGTAGAGTATCCAAACAGAAGTTTCTGGGCTTCAACGCTGCCTGAGGAGTAGATATAGACCTTCATCCCCGCTTCCCGCCACTTCCGGATGGCTGGAACAACGTCCTCGAAGATTCTGGAACAAAACAGGGCAGCAGGTAAGGTGAGGTAAGCAGCAAACCCAGAGGCACCTGGGGGGACATCATTAGCCAGGCACTGTGACAATTTGTTTTGTCCTATTAGTTTGCAAGGGGACTTAATTTTCAATCTGCCCAGGGCTCCTGGAACCAGGTCTCTTCCAGCAGCAGGTGATGCAGAGCTGGGCAAGGAGATTTTAGAGATCTCACTCCTTGAATGCAGCCAAGAAGTCAGTTTTCCCCACAGTTTTTGGGTCACTGTAAGACAATTTAGCCTAGTTTTTAAAAACAAAACCAACAGAAGGTGAGTCTCTCTTGATTTGGTTTTGGATGTTTACATTTTTCTGTCCGTTCACCTCATTTGGCAAAACTTAGTGAATTTATGGGCTTGTTTAACTTAGAGACCTGAAATGCACAGTTTAACTAAGTATCTCTTAAATAAGATCAGGCTTAATTTCAGTTGTCCCTACTTATGCATTCCTGTGTTGTGGCTGAAACATGAAGAGGAACTTGAAGACAAAAATAAGTGGAAAGGCAGGAAACACACAGGTAAAAGACAAAGCAGAAGGAAACAACTGAAATGGTCTGACCTTGCAACCCTGGCTTGTTTATACTTGTTCCAAAATATGAGTGCAATTTTGGGATAAAGAATGCAAGACTAAGAAATGTAAGAAGCTCATACTTGTGACTCTTGCTTTACCAAGAAATCTCTCAAATATTGACTTATCTGCTGAGCTAGTGATGCTACTTGTATAACAGTATAACAGTGGGGCTGTTCCCAGGAATAGCTTATGCAGCTTTCCTGCTAATAAACCTTAGGGAAGCTGCCCCCAGGAGGGGGCACACAACTACTCACACAATTACTCACTCTCCTTTGACGTGCCCGGTGGCATAGGCTGCCCTCCACATGTGGCCCTGCAGCTGCTTCAGTGCTGTGGTTTTCCTGTCCAGGGACATCTGCCAGTGCACGTTGTCCACCACGGCCTGGATGACACGCTCCAGCTCCTCCTCCCCGCTGCCGCTCTCCAAAGGGATGGGCACGGCCCCGTCCAGGCTGGAGTCCTCCTGAGCCTGCACAGTGGTGTTAGAGCACAGTGCTGACAGTGCCAAGGCTGTGGGGCTCACCCCTGCACAGGCTGTTTGCTAAAGAGCTGGGCTTGCTGATCCCTGCAGGTCCCCTCCAACTCAGACTATTCTGTGATTCTGTGCAATCATCCATGATAAAAAGAGGGCAGGGAAGAGGTGGAGCCATTTCCACACCTCTAATGTAGGAAAGTGATCTAACAGATCTAACATCTGCATCTATGCACTGCTGTACAGGACACTGCTTGAACTGCACTTCACATGAGGGGTTACAACATTGTCTGCTCTTCTCAATGGAAAATTGAGACTCCAGTTGTGTTTGGAAATACTTGCTTGGACTGTACTTTCCAAACCAACCAATTAGCATTATTGTAGCTGTATTGTAAATACTCTAATGAGAACTATGCTTGCTTAAGTATTTAATTACTATAATTAAGGCAAAGAAGCAAATGCATCTGTTGGCTTCAGCCACAAGTCTCAAATTGATGACGCTGTATCCCTGTACAGAGGCAGCATCCACTGCTCTGTGTGGAACAAGTGCTCTGCCTTCCCTGAGCTGCTTCCCAAAAGAGGTTTGGATTCAAGAAGTGCAGGCAAAAAGCTGGAAAGTCTTGGCTCAACAGCTGCCATAGGGCTGTGAAGACCAAGGTGAGCTGAGGGAAGCTGCTGCCTGCCAAGCCCAACCCCAGGCTTTGGATGGGGGAGAATCCAACCTTGAAGGCAACTGGCCTCCATGGATGAGGGCAGAGAGACGGGGACAAATGTGGGGTGACCAGGATGGTCCGAGTGACCCAAAGCCTCAGGCATGCAATGCAAATGCAGAGACAGGAATGACTCTGTTACTTAACCTGTTTCCTCAGCAGTCCCACATCCCGCTGGCACTCCTCCTCCTCCCAGTGAGCCCGCAGGTACTCCTTTACGTTGTCTTTGATGTAAGGGAACAAGGTCTCCTGGCAGAAAAAGAGGCTGCTCCTTTAAGCTGGCAGAGGTAAGGCTGACTGGCTTTTAAAGGAACCGTTTGCATGTCCTGCCCTGTACAGTTATTTCCCCAAATTTAAACATCCCCTACAGTGCTGCAGCTGGTGAAAATTCCTGCCAAGAGTGTCTGCCTGGTCACAGGACTGAGCCAGCCTCAGGCCAGGATCAGTGCAGGTGGATTTTTTTACACAAATGTTTACATAGCTGAAACTTTTAAAGCCTGCAATGGAAAGGTGGGTGACAACTTTTCCTGGGCTTGCCAAAAAATATGTCTCAAACGGCACATGTGACCCCACATTCTCACCAAAATGTCTCAAATGGCACATGTAACCCCACATTCCCACAAGGCTGACAATGTATGTACTCTGAACAGGTAAGTTATGCTATTGTATTCTTGATGGGGCACTTATCCTAGCAAAGGTCATTCTGAAAACAGGTCTCAACCTGTCCCCAAAACTAGAGGACCTTTTAAAATGAAAAGCCTGGTCCCGTGACACTGAGCTCCACAGGACAGTCTTGCAAATGAAATTAAACGGGGTTTTGGAAAAGCAGCACAGGAAAATGACAAACCTTCACAGAGATCCCAAGGGCAATCAGAAATAATTACAAATTGCTCTCATTAGTGGTGTTTCACGAGTTTCAGGAGCCACAAGCAGCTACCGTGCACATTCCAGGTGTGTGAAAAGCCTCAGGTTAAGGAGAAGGGCAGGGAAATCCTTCCTTTGGGTAGAGAACTGAGCTTTTCTTAATTTCTTAATTTTATTAACATGAACTCACCTCTCCTCAAAAAATGGCCCTAGGTATGTCATCTTTAGCTTATTAATGAATTAAGAAAGCAGTGGTCCTGAGATTATGATGTGATGGCAGAACTGCAGGATTTGCTATTGCTCTAATACTGTATTTTCCATGTTTTATATTTTAAAAACAATGCAGATTACTTCAAGAATTACCACAAACTTGTCTAGGGAAATCAAAAGCCTAGTAATACCCCCAGTTAATCTCTCATTTCCTTTACTTTGAAGCTATCTTTTAAATCATGGAGGAAATTAAAGAGAATCCACTGGGAAATGCAGCTGACCTGCTGGCTTGATTTAACCTCCTTTACAACTCAGATGTCAAAAGGAGCCAATTGTTTTTCAAAAGCAGCATTTCATACTCTTGTGCTGGCTAAGAAAAACTCCCAAACTGACTGAAAGATCAGTGGATTCTGTGATTTGTGAGATTTTAAAAGGGTAAAAGTCTTGGCAAATGCATAGGTCTGTGAACTAAGAGGGGACACCCATGTGACAGCTGGAATAGTGAACAGCTCAGTGGGACAGATGGTTTGTGGATGCCAAGAGTGATCCCAGTCAATGATGTATCAAGTTTAATAGGACATGAGTCTGTGTAGAAGAAAGACTCCAAATACTCTCTTTTCTGGTATCTTTCCTTAATCCACCCATCAACTGACTCATTCTATTCCCTTACTTTGCAGATTCAGTCATTCTAACATTAGAGAGAGGATGAAATAAAATCGTTTAATATTGAAGAATAAAGTGTCCACTGAACCATCAGTGGACCTTTCAAAGGCAGATAGAGGTTAACTGAAAGCCCAAATGAACTAACTTGTTCCAAGCATTTTCAGGATTTCCATCAAACTGAATTTTACTGGGAATCAAAACCCATTTGGCCTCCCTGGAGCAGAAAGACTTTGGGTGGAAATCCAGAGTCTCAGGTGCATGGCATGTTGTTCGCACAACTGCAAAACGGCTTTGAGGTGGGCAGAAACAACTTAGCTGCTCTGTTAGATGTTTAGTAAGAAACCTCAGCTGTCCAAACTGTCTGAACTGACAGACATTGAGGGGAGGGAGGCAGCTGCAATGCCACCTAGGCCTGAAGTTTCTTCAAGAGCACTGGAAGAACATGGATGTAGGTCAGGCTGTTCATCTGTTAGACTGTGTTAGTAGAAGCCTCTAGAAAGGCAGGCAGGAGCCTTCACCTGCCATGGGGATCACAAAGCACCGTTTTAAGCCACTGGCTGCAAAATCCAATGAAAGCTGTCATGTCTCAGGGAGAAATCCAGGTTAATGAAGGGCAGGAGAAGGGATCCATCCGAGCAAGCCGCTCTCTCCTGCGAGCCAAAGCCGCCCGCAGAGGAGGGACCCCGGCTGTCACAATTTGCGGTTCTCCAAGCGCCTGTGACCCACAGGCTTCCCAGAGCCCTCGGTTCTGTACCTAAAGCAGCATTTCCAGCAGCCTGAAGCTTTTCCTAGGCAAGGGAAGGCACTCGTGCATTGGCTGCCGCTCCGGTCCCGGTGTGTCCCCGGCGCTGCCCTCCCGCAGGGCTGGACATGCTGCCCCGGCACACCGGGGGCGTTGGGCCGTAACAGCCTCCCGAAGGGAAAAGGCAGCGGATAACCCCGAGAATTATCGATTACTGCAAACTGCTAATTACCGAAATTAAGGCCAAGAGCATCGTACTTCAGCGAGCCCGCACTTGAGGCTCTCTGCAGAGCCGGGTGCGGTGCTGCAGCTCCAGCCATCAAAGCAACAGCCATGCTCGAGGGCTTTTCCGGGATGAGGCTGCGAGCACCCCAGCTGCCCTATATCCATCCGTGAAACAAACCCCTGACCTGCCCGAACCTCCGAGGCTGTGAGCACCCACACTGCCCTATATCCATCCAAGAAACAACCCCCTGCCCTGCCCGACCCTCCGCAGCAGTGTCCTGCTCCCCAGCCCACCGCAGGGCGGCCGCTCGCCAACACAAGGCTTATTTTCTCGCGAGCATTATTCAGAAAAACGCGGAAAATGGGTCACGGCTTTCGTTCCCGGGGGCACCCCGGCCTGCCTTGAGGCGAGCTTAGGACCAGGGAGGTCACGGTACGAAGGGCGACGCTCCGGGAGCCCCCCGCGACGCCAGGGCCGGGGGGGTCACGACAGGAGCGGTGATGCCCGCAGCCCCCCGCGGGGCCGGCGGTCACCGGGTCTCACCTGGACGAAGGCGATGGGGGTGGTGGTGCCCTCGATGTCCAGCAGGATGGCGCGCACCTCCGCCGGCACCGGCAGCACGCCCATGGCGGCGGCGGCACGTGGGGCGCACCGGGGACGCGCGGCGGCGGCGGCGAGCGCCGCGCCGGCTGTGCCCGCCCACGGAGCGCCCGCCCCGCCCCTCCCCGCCGGCGGCGGCGGAACGGGGTTTCTGGGTTACGCGTTACAACCCACCGCCGGCCAGCCCGCTGAGCCCGGCACCCGCCCGTAGCGCGGTCCCCGGTGCGGCGGTGCCCGTGCCCGCCCGGAGCCGCGGCACCGGCCCGGCCCAGCCCGCGCGATGGCGGCCGCAGGGCGGCTGCTGCAGACCCGCCGCGAGCCGCCGGGGGCGCTGCGGCGCCGGGCGGGAGGGCGGCGCTGATTGGCTGCCGGCGCGGCTATATAAAAGAGGCGCAGGCGGTGCCCGGATCTCTTCCGCCGCCATTTTCTGCCGGGCGCAGGTCTCCGCTGTCTCCGCCGCTCGCACGAGCACCCCCGCCGCCCTCGCCCCACCATGGAGGACGCGACCGAGATGAGCGGCGGCCAGGAGGAGTTCGCCGAGGGCTCCAAGATCAACGCGAGCAAGAACCAGCAGGACGACGGGTAGGGCCGGGGATGTGGTGGGGGGGGAGGTGCGGGGGAGTCGCGCGTCCATGTCCGCCGTCCGCCCTGCGGCTCGGGGGGGCGGCTCGGGGGCCGGGGGCAGCGCGGCCTTCCCTTCCCGCTCCATGGCCGCGCCCGCCTTTGTGTCCCGGGCGGTGACCCAGTTTCCGCGGGGCGGGGACACGGATGGGGGGGCCGAGCGGGGCCCTGACGTCAGCGGCGGCCTGTGGGGCCCGGGGGGGGCTCTCCCGGCGCTCTCACCCGAACCCGTCCCCGCTTCCTTCCCTCCAGGAAAATGTTCATTGGAGGCCTCAGCTGGGACACCAGCAAAAAGGACCTGACGGAGTATCTCTCGCGCTTTGGCGAGGTTGTGGATTGCACGATCAAAACAGACCCGGTCACTGGAAGGTCGAGGGGGTTTGGGTTCGTGCTCTTCAAGGATGCTGCCAGCGTGGAGAAGGTGCGTGCTTTTCCTGCGGACCCAGGGCACGAAGCCAGCTGGTGTGGCTGTGGTGGTCTGAGACTTTGTTCCTTTGTCTGCTTTTTAGGTGTTGGAACTGAAGGAACACAAACTGGATGGCAAGTTAATAGATCCTAAAAGGGCAAAAGCACTGAAAGGGAAGGAGCCACCCAAAAAAGTGTTTGTTGGTGGGCTGAGTCCAGATACTTCTGAAGAACAGATTAAGGAGTACTTTGGTGCTTTTGGCGAGGTATAGTATACTATATAAGAATATCTCTAATTCTCAAGTGTAGTCTTGCCTCTCTTACGAAAGAATTTGTGAGAAGGGACTTGGTCAAAACTAGAGATAGTTGAATCTATATGTTAATGATTTCATAAAACTGTAATGGTCTGATTTATAGCTGTCAAAAGTAGTCTGTAGATTCTGCACTGCCAGATAGTTCTGGTGGCATAAAAGGTTGCTTTCAGATTTCATGAATTGTTTGTATTCATTTTGATTTCAGATTGAAAACATTGAACTTCCCATGGACACAAAGACGAATGAAAGGAGAGGCTTCTGTTTTATCACATACACAGACGAAGAGCCAGTAAAGAAGTTACTAGAGAGCAGATACCACCAGATTGGTTCAGGCAAGGTAGGACAACTCTTGTTCTCAGCATGTGAAATCTATCTCTGTAGGCTTCTGTGAAAGAGACTCACAGAATGCTCTTGGAATTCTTAGTAAGTTAAAGGATTTCTCTCCTTACAGTGTGAAATCAAAGTAGCACAGCCCAAAGAGGTGTACAGGCAGCAGCAGCAGCAGCAGAAAGGAGGGAAAAGCAATTCTTCTGGTGGACGTGGAGGCGGAAGGGGGCGTGGACGGGGTGAGTATTTTCTGTGGCTCTGTTAATCTAAGCACTTACCAAACACTCTGGTGTTTGTAGATATTCCAGGTTGCAAGTTGCGTGCAGATCTCATTTAAATCAAATGTGTAAAGTAGCCTGTGAGTAAGTGGTGTTTTGGTGGTTATGGTTGCCTGTTGAAGCTGAGGAATCTCTTCTTGATCTGCTTGCATTCAAGTGGTGAAGGGGCAGGGTGGATGTAGGGTGCTTCTGTGCACCTTTAGTGGTCAGTGTAGCCAGCACACTTACACTTTCACTTCAGAGGGATTCACTTAATTGGCCCAAGGGCAGGAAACTAGGAGCTGTTTGCTAAGGCGTGGGGTGGCCACTTTGCTGCACCTTCAAATGGATCAGAAGGGATCAGCTGGTACATTGAGATTAATGCATCTCAGTCCTTGAAGGTCAAGCAGACGCAACTCACACCATGCTGCGAGGCTCATCCTGTGGTGTCACTTGGGGCTCAGGCAATTAATGATTATTCTGGTATCCAGAAAGTTAGATGAAGGGGCACTTAGTGAAGTAAGTTTTGAAACTTATACTTGCTATGCTTGTTTTCAGGTCAGGGACAAAACTGGAACCAAGGATTTAATAACTATTATGATCAAGGCTATGGGAATTACAATAGTGCTTACAGTGACCAGAGCTACAGTGGCTATGGAGGCTACGACTACTCTGGGTACAACTATCCCAACTACGGATATGGGCCGGGATACACAGATTACAGTGGTAAGTGCCTTTGCCCTCATTCCCATAGCAAGAGCAACGCTGCTCTTGGTCAGCCCATGGCTCTGAATATGGGATCCCTTGGTGTGCTGCTGTGGGGGAAGTTTCCCTCTGAGGCTGGTGCTAACGCCTGTGGGTTCTGTTTTTCCCCACATGCTCCCTGCAGGCCAACAGAGCACGTATGGGAAGGCGTCCCGTGGCGGCGGCAACCACCAAAACAACTACCAGCCCTACTAAGGCAGTACCTAGTACCTGACAAACAGGTGTGTACAGGAGCACACGCTCCACTCCGACCGTGCCTAATCTAATTTAAAGATCAATAGACAAACGAAGAGTAAAAACTTGCCTAGCATGACTTTTCCTTTAATTAAGCTTTTGTTAACTTAAAAAATACTTTTTTTTTAAAACCAGCTTTGCCTACGTGTCTATAGATCTTTAACTTTGTAAAAGTGTGACTTTATCTTCTTTAGTACTTCAGAAAAACATAAGAGTTTTTCTGGTTTGCGTTGTGTACCAGGTGATCTAGAGGAATAATTAAACTTATTAGAAGTATTAACAGGTAAAGTACTGAAATGGGTACAACTTAAGGAAAACAAGAATGTTGTCTTCTAACTCTGACATTATACCTTGTTTGTACCCGCCAGCGGGAACTTCATTGCAGGCCGTGTGTCACCCTGACCACGTCTATCTCTGGGGTCGCACGTTGCAGGCAGAGCGCAAGGCATACACCAGAAAACGCTGTCCTGTGGTATGGTCTCTTCCAACTTCATGTACCAGCGTAAAGATTAAAGTGGAAAACTTCAGACTTTGGCTTCTTTTTTTAATCTTTTTTGGAGATTAAGTGTCTTTAACTTAAATGGTTTTTTACAGGAGTTAAAGTACATAAATGCCTTTACAGCTTAATCATTTGGTCTTCTGTTTAGTGTTGTATTTCAATTGTGGAACCTCATTTTAAATGTGCATTCTTTAAGATTTTAATGCTTGCTTTTTTCTTTTTATAGCTAATAGTGAAATCTGCAAACCAAAACGAACTTTTAAATCTGGATAAACATTAAAGATCATATGCATATGGACTGTCTGAACTAAAGTGACCTGACTTGTGTTGCACATAAGTCGTTTAGTTGTATAAGCAAATAATCAGAAAGCCTTTTGGCAGTGTTTCCAATGGAAAAGAAGTGATCCAGAGCCTGCTTGCTTGTCTAAATTGGATGGTTGCTGTTTTGGAGCAGCATCCTACATGGGCTGGATATTTGGGAAAGTAAATTACTAATGGGTAACTAAACAAACCTCTTGTGTTACCGTAATAAATATGCATATGATCTTTAACAGTGAAGCAGTTCATGAAAATGGACCTTTTAACAATCCTGTAGTAACTGCCACAGATCTGACATGCATTTTGTCTTGATTTTTTAGGTAGAGATACTGTGACAAAAAGCCATCTTGCAACGCATCGTGAGTGAATGGAGGGTGGTCTTCGTGAGAGGAAATGACTATTTTGTAAAAGACTTTTAGTGAATGACACAACTGTGTCCAACTGTACATAGCGGCCGACTAGTTTTCTTTTATGGTTTTTACTTTCTTTTTGCCATTCATGTTATGACACAATGTGGACTTGTGTTTATACAAACTTTATTTGTATAATTTCATGTTAAAAGATTCTCTAATAAATGCTTACTTAAGTGAGTGTGGAGTCTTGCTGTCACCCTTAAGTGGTGTAACTATAGTTTTAGTTGGATAGAAGGCCAGCTCTCTCTGGAGATCAAGGTTACTGTGAGAACAGGTCTATACACCCCCTTCTTTCTCCTTGGAATTTGCATCACTGTGGGAAGATGGCAGAGTCCTGTCTTGCCCTCTGCAGCAGCAAGGAGAGAATGGTCTGTGGCACAACGCTGCCAGTTTTGTACATCTCAGGAGAGATCTAGAACTATAGCAGCACCTTTTCAATGCTGATGGCACTGCTCTAGGAGTTAGAGCTTTTCAAGGCTTCTCAAGCACTTAAAACCTCAAGTATTCTAGAATGTAGCCTAGTTACTTTCCCATACCACTTCAATTCCAAGCAGGAGACTACAAGTTCTTGAACTTCAGGATCAGCAACTATTTTCTGTACAAGTTGGGTGCTGTACTGGATCTTCTCACCTTCAGAGAACAGGTTTCCCATCTAGTGCACACTAGCGAGCAACAACTAAAAGCCTTAATGCTGGAGAGGGAACACTGCATTAGCCCAGCAGATTTCTGGATTAGAGTGGTTGGGATGGGTAAAGGAGCATGTTTTGTCTGAGGCAAAAGGATTGCAGCAGTCTGCCTGAAGATTTCATGTTTTTCAGCACAAATACCTAGTCAAGCATCAAAATAAACCTTGCTTGTTAAAACTCACTGATGTCACTGACTACAAACTGAAGAATCAGCAAGAAGCCACAACAGTGTGTGAGTTCCTACACTGCATTCGTGAATGTAGCTAGATCCAGCACTGCCCTCCACAGCAGCTGAGGGAGACATGTGCCACAAGAGCATGGCTTCATTGCTCCAGGAGTTTAACACGCAAAACCCCACTAAGATCCAAGTTTTACTTCAATCTGTAATCCTTGCACTCCGTGCTAGTGAAGTGCAGCTGGAGTACAGTGTGCAGGTCTGGGCTCAGCACAAGAAAGGCCAGGGGCTCCTGCAGAGGCTCCACTGAAGGGCCACAAAGATGATGGGGGCTGGAGCTTCTCTCTCATGAGGAGAGACTGTGGGAGCTGGGCCTGTTTGGTCTGGAGAAGGCTGAAGGGGATCTCACCATGCACATCAATATCTCAAAGGCAGGTGCCAAGAGGATGGTGATTTTCAGTGCTGCCCAGTGACAGGACAAGGAGCAACGGCCACAAACCTAAACACGACAAGTTCCACTTCACTATGAGGAAGGACTTCTTGAGTGGAGGGTGGCAGACCACTGGAACAGCTGCCCAGGGAGGTTGAGTCTCCCTCTCTGGAGCCATTCCAAACTCTCCCCGACCTGTTCCTGTGGCCCTGCCTTGGGCGGGGGGGTTGAACTGTACGATCTCCAGAGGCCTAGCCCAGCCCTATCGATTCCGTGAGTGTCCATGTCGGCCCCCCAGGACCCGGCTGCTCCCGGGCCCGTGCCGAGCTCCCCCCGCGCTCCCTCACGGCTCCCGGGGGCGGTGTCACGTGTCCGCCCGCCGCGCTCCTTCCGGCCGCCATTTTAGGTTGGGTCGGTGGCGGCGCCATTAAAAACAGGGAGCGAGAGGAGGAGGGATCGGCGGGATCGGCGCGCTCGGCCGGGGCCGCCAGCGGGGCCGGGGCCTCGGCGGGGAGGCGGCGGCACCGGAGGTGGCCGGTGCGGGGCGGCGGCGGCGCCATGTCGGATCAGCAGTTCGCTCTGGACTCGGCGGCGGTAGCGGCTGGCGCCGGGGGCAGCGCGGCGGAGCCGGCGGAGCAGCCTGAGGGGCAGGCAGGGGCGGGGAGCACCGATGGGGGAGGCGGCGGTGGCGGCGGGGTCGAGTCGGAGGGAGCCAAGATCGACGCCAGCAAGAACGAGGAGGACGAAGGGTGAGCGGCGGGGGCGGGTTGCGGTCCCGGGCGGGGCGCGGCGCCCCCGGCCCCGCTCGCTGCCCTGTTTGTTTACTTGGCGCCTCGGCGACGTCACGGGCCGAGCGGCGGGGGCGGTGTCTGGTCCCGCGATGTGCGAACGGTGCGATGTGCCTCAAACTAACTGCAGGCCGCTTTTACTTATTTTCCTTTTTAACGATGCTTTTTCTATAAGTTAAAGTGCGGTGCATGCGTGAGGACAGGAATTCGGTGTAGCCGAATGCGCTGGTTGCAGTTGCAGTGTTGCCCTGTGCTGCAAACATTACTGAGTGTTAGCTGAGTGCCAGAGGCACCGGGACTTCTTCCCAGCCTAAAACATGTCCCTGCTTCTTCGGAACTTGTCGGGAGGATTATGTTAGGTGGTGTCCTAACTTGAGAAGTAGGAGTTGAAAAGGCAGGAAGCTGAGCCGGGGGAGGTTCAGGTTATGCACCAGGAAAAGGTTTTTCACCTAGAGGGCGGTTGGGCAATAGAACAGGGAAGTGGTTACAGCACCAAGTCTGACAAGTTCCAGAAGCGCTTGGAAAATGTTCTCAGGCACATGGTGTGACTCTTGGGGTGTCCTATGCAGGGCTGGGAGTTGGACTTGATGATTCTGATAGGTCCCTTCCAGCTCAGCATGTTCTATTACTCTGTTGTATGGCGAGTAAATACAGCTTTTAATCTTTATAGGGTCTCTGCCTGGGGCAGTGTCCCTCTGTATTGCCAGTGAAATTTGTGTGCAATAAATCCAGCGACAGGACAGGCTGTTGCACTCTGCTGTCTCCTGTCGGGCCGTGAAACTCGAGCTGCAGGTCTGTTTTTGGTCAAGGCAGAAAATAACCTGGATAAAGGAGTGCTTACTGCTGTGTCCTGCTGATTCCTGCTGCAAAACCTTCCTGAGTGTCTTCCTCCTTCAGTAATAACCTGGGGTGTTGCTGAGAGAGATGTAAATAATCTGGGATAATGCAGAGAGAGAGAGAGAGCAGGAATCCTTTTTTGAGTATTTTGCTGGGATTAGCAGAAATTAAAATGGTTTTGTTACTTTTCAGCTGCTCTTAACAGCTGTAAATGCCTTTGGCGTTTGTGTGTTTGTTTTACTTATTACCCTTGAATACACAGCAATTAAAGGGTTTTCATGTGCAAACTCAGGTTCTTTTGAGGCAAGAGAGCTTAGAAAAAGTGGTCTCTAAGCCGTGCAGTGACAATGGGCAGTGATTACAGGTATCACACATTGACTCGTTGTCTGGTTCAGTCTTTTTGACCTATCAATTCTTCATGCTGCACAGGAAATAAAGTTTTGTGACAACACTTCTGGTAGTAAAGGGCAAAAAGCCGATCTGTGATACCTTGTTCAGCTAAGGTTTGAAAGCTTTCCCAGTGCACTTCTGGTAACTTATTTTGGGAAGCTGTATGTGCTGATGTGGCTTAGACCAGCCATACTGTGGGCTAGGAAATGTGTGAATTTTACAAGCTTTTGGCAGCACTGTGCCCCTGCTCCTGAATTGTGCTCATGTTTGTGGTGTAGCCCTGAGCTCAGTGTCCCTTGGAGCAGTGGTTGATGTAGGAGCAGCTGTCGTTTGCTGCTCTGTGAGTGGGCTCAGAGGTGCAGTTCCTGCGTGGAGAGATGGAAAACCTGCCAAGGCTCTTGGTTTCAAGCTCGTGGTTGTTGGTGTGCCTGTCCCTAGGAGTACAGAGCAGGGTCTGCATGTTCACATGGAGGCAGGTGGTTTGTGTAGCAAGTGTCAGTTCAGTAGAAGCTGCTGGAGCATCCCTACCCCTCCTGTGTCAGAAACACAGAAGCCCTCCACAGAACAGCAGACAAGCTAAGGACCTTCATGATAGGTGAGCAAAGGGCAGAAAGCTCCTTTGCTGTACTGCCTATGCTGGGGTGAGGCTGCTGGTTTACCTGGTGGGCCCTTTCGTCCATGAGGACAGTAAGAAGTCACAGCTGATAGAAAGGGCTGTTGGTGCTTGGTTGAAGGGAGATCTGGAACTAACTGGAAAAGTAGATAAAGGGATGGGGAATTGGTGCTCCTTCTTGACAGAATTGGGCACTTGCTATAAAAACATCTGAAGCTCCCGAACCCCTCATCGGTATGGATTTTGTCAGAAATGGAGTGCTCTTGTTAATTCTGTGAGAGCGCAGCTAAGTCAGCAGAGCTAGTTCAAAGGAGCAGCTTTTGGTTTGAGGCAGTTTGAGCTGTGCAGGTACAGTGCTTTCACATGATTGGCAGCAATGTTTGTGCGTGGGAAGTGGAAGGGTTGGAAACATGAGACAGTGGTTTTTCAGGTTTTCTGATAACTGTGTCTGATTGTGAAATAAGTTAGGACAGTGAAGACAGGCTAAGCTTTGTAGAAAGTGCTTTTATAGATCATCATGGATCATATTTTTTGGTTACAGCTCAAAGTAAAATCTTCTTTATCAGTATTAGAAGAGATCATCTCAAATCCTCTTTTGAATGGGTTCCTAAGCCCTATGCCTAATAACCTGGAATGTTTCATTTGTGGGTATACTGGCTTGATTTTTCATATTTTAAAATTTTGGGGTTTTATGCCTTACTGACATGCTGGGATGATCATGATTTGATTCTAAGCTTCCAGTGTGCTTTTGATTATGAATTATGTGCTGTACACATAATTCATATCTGCCCAGCAGCACTGGTGCTGTAGAAATACTGGAATGACATTCTCTTGATGGTAATGGATTATGCCAGGTGTTTATATAAAGTTTTTGTGAGGAAAGAACTTCTGACCATCCAATACTTTGCTTTTTCATAATGGCTTTCTGGGGAAGGGGACTTGACTAAATTTATTTTAATTTATTAATTTGGGCATATGTCCAGTCCAGACTGGTAGATAAATGCTTCTGTTTTAACCACACTTCCTTACAAATCTAATCTGCCTGCGTGTGTTTCAGTTTGTGGAGGCTCTACAGATAACTGGATGGAATTGAACGTGTGATGGGGATGTGAAGGAGTAGTAAATTATCTTTTTGTCACTACTACTAGTGGTTTCTTGGGACAGCAGAGTAAGCAGCTGCAGGAGAAGACAGTGAAAAATGTTTGTTTATGTGAAAATCTTTATCTGTCCTGGCCAGACTCACTTAAGCAAGTTGTCAAAAAGTGCAGGCCCGTGTGTGTAGTGCTATGACTGATAAAATCCTGCCAGCTCCATGCATTAGGGTATTGGGCTCATAAAGCTTGGCAGTGCAGGATTTTGGGTAACACACATTTACAGATTGACCAACTTGCCTTAACAGGAAAATGTTCATTGGTGGCCTTAGCTGGGACACCACGAAGAAGGATCTGAAGGACTACTTCTCCAAGTTTGGTGAAGTTGTGGACTGCACTCTCAAGTTGGACCCCATCACTGGGAGATCGAGAGGCTTTGGCTTTGTGCTCTTCAAAGAGTCAGAGAGTGTGGATAAGGTAGGATTAAAGTACTGAAACATGTTCAAATTCAGGTGTCAGAGATAAAGCACTCACTAGGGTGACTGTAGGAGTTGTTCTTGCATCTCCTGCTAAAGATGATTCAGGGGTGCAGTATGTTTCATGTGCTTGTGAAAATGCTTTCTTTTATGAACCATCTTACTCATGATGCTGTGTCCAGGACCAGCAGTGATTCCTGAGGTATGTATGGATTTGGGCATTTACAGGTTCTGCAAGCCACTGGACTTGGGCACTTGAAAAATGCTGTGTATAAATGTCTGCTGCCTGCTGCTGTGAAAGCAGCAATTGCAAAGAACTTCTGGTCCTATAGCTGTACTGTAGGACTTCTGTAGTACAGCTCTGCTACAATCCAGAGCTGCACCATGAATCCCTAGAGTACGGCCAATAGCTTTGATACATTTAAGCTCTGTCCAAGCAAAAATTAGTTGTTAGCTTTTCTAAAATGCTGTGGATGCAGCACACAGAAATGTTTTCACCTCGTGACCTTTGTCATATCTAAAGTACAGATTTTTTATTTCATAAGGTTTGAGGATGAGAAGAGTACTTTTTGAGAGGTGTTACACTCTAGCTTCTGCTGGGTAATAAGTGGTTCCAGTTGTCAGAACTGTCAGTGGATAGTGATCAAAAATCACAGAACTTTGTTTTTGTGCAACAACTTAATGGTGTGATCCAAGTATTGAAATTGAATCAATTTTGGCCTTACTCAAAACATCAGTGAAATATTTAGCATGAACTGTGTAAAACTCTGTTTTAATTATCCTCAGGTCATGGACCAGAAAGAACACAAGCTGAATGGAAAGGTCATTGATCCAAAAAGAGCTAAAGCCATGAAAACAAAAGAACCTGTTAAAAAGATTTTTGTTGGGGGCTTATCTCCAGACACACCTGAGGAGAAAATCCGGGAATACTTTGGAGCTTTTGGTGAGGTATGTGGTGAAACAAACTGCTTTTATTTGTGGAACCTGTTCTGTCTTCACAAATATATTAATAGAAAACATTCCCCACGTGCAGCTGCATGGATGCTAACGTAAAGCTAATGTAAGCTTTATGGCCATAGTAGTTCCATGTGTGTTAGTGGTCAGAATGTTGATGTTCAGTTACAGGCTCTGAGTTGAGCAGCCTGGTTTGATGGAAGGGGGAGCTGGGATATATCGGAGAGGGAGGCAGTGTTTAGAGCAGGATGCTTTGGTCAGTGAGATGCTCTTCAGCCCCCCAGCTCATCTCCTGTAGCACAGGTTGAGACAGTTTTGCCTAAATTCTGTACAACTGTGTAGTCTCTGTCCCCAGTTTTTGGTGGTGCAGACAAGCTAAGTATCACTGAAGTTTTTAAAAGCTGGTCTTGTATGAGCTTGCTTGTTATCAGATGGTGCCAGCTTCAGGTCATAACTGTTCAGGCAGCTTGGCTGCTAAATACGTGCCCTGTTCCAAACTTACAGATAGTTTACTCTGGACTAAAGACTTTAACTACTGTTTGCCTGGGAAGTCCCATGTGCTGTAGGTACAGAGAACTTTGACTCTGTATTTGTCATATTGTCACATTCAAATCTAAGTAATTTCAGTAACAGTATGACCTGTTAGAAGGATTTTGCAGTGACATGAATGGCAGGATAAAAGGTAAAATCACTGTCTTCCACCAGGTCGAATCCATAGAGCTCCCCATGGACAACAAAACTAACAAGAGGCGTGGATTTTGCTTCATTACTTTCAAGGAGGAGGAACCAGTGAAGAAAATAATGGAGAAGAAATACCACAATGTTGGGCTTAGTAAAGTAGGTGGATTTTTTTCCTAGACAAACTGAACTGTGACAATAGAGGGAATTACATTACCAGTGGCATCTGTTTGGGGATAATTGTCTGCCAGTACCTACCTGTAAGCATTATTTGTCACATGTAGGCATTGGGCCTGTGAAGTATTTATGTAGGTGACTGTTACCCTAGTTTCTGAGCTGGGTTTCAGGTGTGGTTTGTACTGCACCCTCATGGGGAGAGGGCTGGACCCCAGCACTCTTTCCATGGTGCAGCTCCCACATTCTCCAGCAGCATGGGCAGAGTGCTGTGTCACTGATCTGCTCTATCAGGCAGCCCCACGTTCCCTGGTAGCTGGATCTTTGTGTGTGTGTTTGTTGTTAACACCAAATGTCAGTTTGTCTTAGAGAGCTTCCAAAACTGAAATGAAATGGGAAGTTAGGCTTCCCTATTAGAAGTTGCAATTCTTTTCAGAAACATGGTTGAATTTCTAGCTGGTAGCATATACTCAAATTGTAGCTGGACTGG